>NW_026732178.1:235000-245000 GCF_028476545.2 Physella acuta | reverse complement strand
GTTTATTCCTATGTAACGGTAGGAAGGAGTAAAACACTTCTAGGGCTATAGACATGCTTTTTATTGATTTTTTTTTAAATACTTAAGATTTTAAACAGCACTCGACAAACAACTGTACTTAAAGTGCATGTTTAAAACGTGTGTTTGGGGCTTCGACACATGTTTGAAAATCGTTCAAAGTTTTATGCAAGGGAAATAACTTATAAGCGATTAGCTAAAATAACCAAGCAAAAGTAAAATATCAATTAAAACCAAAACACATCATTGTATGTTGCATTGCACTAATCAAATAATTAATTATTAAAATGCTTAAAAAAATCTTTTCAAAATTTACAATTTAACTTAATGGCTATTTAACATTATATTTTGCTTGAAAACATAAATACATTAGCTAAATTATAAAATGCGTTTATATAAAATGGATTTCTGGCATTTAGACGTCATGGCTGTTGTGTAATTTCCAATGTATTTGTGGATCCCTTTAAAAAAGGGATATGTCAGGGGTCGGCAACCTGCGGCTCGCGAGCCGCATGCGGCTCTTTTGAAGGCAAGGTGCGGCTCTCGAGCTCCATGCAAAAATATTAAAAATTATTTTATTTTTAAACTCATGACAATATTAGTCTGCAACCCTCAGTAATGAACGATATAATAAAAAATATAAACAATAAACATTCGCTATTCTATTAGAATATTTAGTTACTCAATTTTTCAATGTAATTCCTTGTTGTCTAAAACTGAGTTATTTAAATGTAAACAATGCCTGTGCTTAGATCATATTTATCGGGGCACGGGTTTTACCTACACTACAACCCAGCTTGCCATGGGGCGTACTGTATGAAAGCCTTGAGTGTAAGTTAACCACTCGCCGTCATATCACCGTTAATTCCTCACCGGACGGAAAGTGGCGCTCTTGTGAATACGATTCCACTATCGCAGGGGCGTCATGTACAGCCCCTAGCTCGGGTTAATCGTCGAATGTCGTGTACCGCATTATCAATATTGTAGGGTGCTCCTTAAAACTAACGTAGTCGCGTAGTGCTCTCGGGATAACCCTGGGCGCCAAATTGCACCCTGCAGAGACGCCGGAGGACGCGCATCATTCGATTTAGTAAGCAACTATAGCAACTCATTGTATCGTAAATGAACGTAGGCGCTATGGTGCCCGGGGCGTCAAAACGCTTCCTGTCGGCGCGTCGTAGGGCGCGCCTGATTCGATTAAGGCAATGGTTATTGATGCCCATCGTGTCTTTAGTGCATAGCCTTTTTTTAAACGAACGTAGGTGCCATAGTGCTAGCAGGTGAGCCCGGGGCTCTTCGGGTCGCGCAATCGACGAGGTGCCGGCGGCTGCGCCTGTTGCAATTTTGCCTCTGAATAAAGTAGTAACCCTTACCAGCTATGCATGACGTCCAATTAAGGGATGCCAAGTGCTAACATACCCGTTCTGAAACTCTGGGCGCCAAACCATGTACTGACGAAAATTGAACCCTCCCGGGCAATACACATAAGAATTTTGTTTTTTGCAGAAATCTCGGGAGTATTCTCATTTACTCTCCAAAGTTTCATGGCACTTGGTTAAACGGTGTTGAACCGCATTCGACTTATATTTTTTATATACCGCACCCTCCCGGGGCGCCGCCCTTGCGAAATAATTGTTTTTGCAGAAACCTCCACTGGATTGTTTTAATCAACTCGCCAAAGTTTCTTGGCGATCGGATGAACGGTGTCAATCAGCAATCGACTTTTAATTTTATAAACCGAATTGCTCCGTGCTGGGCGCCACCCTTGTGAATTTGACTTTTTTTTTCGTAGATACCTCCCGAGGAGTGATCTTAACAACCGCCTAAAGTTTCATGGCGATCGGGTTAAAGGTGTAGTAATGAATAAAAGACAATCAGACACACACACGCACACACCTACATACCTATATATATATATATATATATATATATATATATATATATATATATATATATATAATCCTAATCAAAGATTATAATATTGAAATTAAAATGTTAGTGGCTCTTTAAAAGCTGGGAAATTTTGTAAATTGTAACTTTTGGCTCTTCTGTCTCAAAAGGTTGCCGACCCCTGGGATATGTAAAACAATTAAAATTAAAAATAAAGGGATATAATTAAACAATACTCGAAATGATTAAATCAAAACAAGGACGGATAAAGCGATAGTTTAGAAACAAACCTGCCTGACTAAAATATAAATTAATGAAAAAAATACTATTATTTTTTATTGCTTAAGAATAAAACAATTTTAAAAGTGTAAAACTCTTTGAAGTAGCTATACTTTCTGTCCGTCTTTTAAATAAATAAATAAATAAATATATATATATATATATATATATATATATATATATATATATATATATATATATATATATATATATATATATATATATATATTTATATCTATGTATAATTAGTTTACATTAAAATCATAATGTTGATATTGTGCAGATTTGCATTTCGGATTGGTTTTAACTGCCCAGATTAAACTTGCCACGTTTGTACTTTTCATTCTCTAAATCTGAAGACAGGCCTAAGTCTCTCTGTTACTAATGTCCAATATATTTAAAGGCACAGCCTCTAAATATACAGTATGAAACGTTCAAGACTTACCCGTAATCATTAGAGCTTAAGAAACATATATCATTTAGATTATGTGTATTGCCATGTAGAACGAGCATAATAATAAAACAAATTGAATTGTGTTTTTTGTTTCAATCCACCTTCTTCAATTCAAAATTTCTGTTAAAACACTAGTTTCTAAAATGGAAAGAATCTACAGCTGATTTTATTTTATAGAAGGATCTTCACGGAACGGCGTGGTAGGATGGTAGAGGTAACAAATGTTAAATTGAACATTTCGAATTCGAACCACGGGTTCAAGTTTGTAGGACAAAAAATGACAGTAACATACATAGTATTTAGACAAGACGCGATTTGACTGTCAAGCTAAGTCCAAAATTATGTCAATGTTGTCTTTTTACTTTTTCGTATACGAAGTATAGGGGTAGAATTGTAATCGTGCAAAAAATCGAAATCGTTTTACACCACCCTGAGTCGGAAAAACATAGTTTTGCAATTGTGTCCGTATGTCTGTGTGTATGTATGTGTGTATGTGTGTATGCGTGTATGTGTGTGTGTCCATTCACTTGGTGCGCAATTCTTTTTTTCTACGAGATTTTATTCTATTTTAAAAAGTTAAAGTAATTAAAAATGTATTAAAAATCATGTCTATATCCCGAGTTGCCATCCCCGTAGTGATATATAAGAATATTCAAGAACGTTTAGGGGAGATCACTCCCTGTTTATTATGTCTAATTTTTAACTGTTGTATGCTGACGAAGACCTGGGGTAAATGTCCATTGTACTTGTAATTGTCTTTAACTTGTGAGGTAATTAACACTACATGTTTTATTACTAATTGCATTAACCTCACTGCTGCTACCATGTGCGTGAATAACAGTTTAATATAATACTGTACACTTTATAACATTTTAGAAATAATTAAACCTTTATAATTGTGATGAACATCTTTACAGTAATTTTAATTAATGACAGGAAGTATTAAGGAAGTAGAGTTCGAAGAAAAATATGACACAATATTTTAATATGAAATTTGGTCAACATCAGAAACGGTCGTCGAGTTATCGTGTTAACAGATACACCCACAAATACGTACAGGGTATGAAATTTAAGCATTTTTGAGACATTGGAAAGTTGTGAAATATCAAATTTTTTTCAAAAGTCTCGATTTAGATTTTTTCTCGATTACAATACATCCTTTATATAACAAAAACATAAAATAGGGCAAAAACTAAAAAAAAAAATTCATTAAATCTTTGTGCACGATTATAATAATTCATCTATACTCAGTGGCGTATCGAGGTCGGGTGTCACCCGGTGCGGCACTTACCTTAATGGTGTCACCCCCCCGGAGGCGTAGCGACCCTTCCCGGGCACCCCCCCCCCCCACCTCAAACGTTCGATTTGCGCCCCCCGCCCCTCCTCAAACTTTCGATTTGCACCTCATAAAAGACTATTTAACACTCGAATTAATCACTTAATTAAGTGGAATTATCATTTTTCTCTATATATTTTTCTATTTTTTGCCTCGGTGTCAACCCCCCCCCCCCCGCCTAAATGTTGTCACTTGGTGCTGTCCGCACCCCCCGCCCCCCCCCCCCCCCCTCGCTACGCCACTGTCTATACTCTTTATACGAGAAAGTAAAAAGGAAAGAGGAATAAAATAGTACCAAGTAAAGATCTAGATAATTACGCACCAAACGGCATGAAAAATCACTTACACCAAAAATGAAAAAGCTTTTTGAACTTCCGGAAGAGAAGTAATGCTTAAATTATTATGTCTTTAAAGTGAATTCTTCCCAGTGTTTAGTTTGAACTACAAGCGGTAATGATAATTTTTCATTCAATAATACATTTCTAAATAACCAGTCTGTTCTAAATACTCTAACATAAGATCAGACAGAGTAGATCTAGATCTAGATCTAAGAATCTAAAGAAAAAATAACATGTATCTAATGGACTCAACCGAGAATATTCTCGAAATTATTCTAAAGGCACATTACATATTTTAAAAATCATGTAGATCTACGATGTTATCATAATAAACATGGTATATAAATATATGTTTTATTTGTGTCAGACTTTAAAGATTGGATGTAATTTATATTTTTATTATTTTCTGTAATCGTGCAAAATAAAAATGAAAAACAATTTAGATCTAATTGTTTACATTTATCACAGAAATTGAAAACAAAAATGGCTAAACTTTAAAAATGTTATCGGCAAAGGTGCAAGTACAAATGTAATAAAGTGTTTCTAATTTAGACAACAAATATCAAAGAAATTTAAATATCTTATTTTAAAAAGTCTACTTGATTGTAGTGTTTAATGATGCATGAAGATTTTTATTTGAACGTTTCAGTTATGTATGATGGATTTGATTCTTCCCAAATCTATTTTGACACTCGGTATTCTGTTGACCACATTTGTTAAAGTGGATGGTAAGGTTATTGTAATACTTTAGTATCTCATCTATTGCATTACTGTGGGAGTCTCATGGTTGGAGATAGTGTACAGTTATATAATAATACAGAGGTAAATGGAGGTGCTTAGTAACTCGTTGATAGCATGAATTGTTTTGATAGTATTGCTGAGCTTACCTATTACTAACAGGTTTCTTAACTTAAATTTTACCCTCCACCCTAACCCTACATATATAATACATATAAACCTGATTAAATCTTATTCAAGCTAACCCTATACCCAATAATATTAACATTATATATATATATATATATATATATATATATATATATATATATATATATATATATATATATATATATGTATATATATATATATATATATATGTATAGATGTATACATAGATGTATATATATATGTGTATATATATAATTGTATATATAATTATACGTATAATTATATATATATATATATATATATATATATATATATATATATATATATATATATATATATATATACATAGGTGTGTATGTATTTATGTATTTATGTATACTTATACTTATATATACTTATGTATATATATATATATATATATATATATATATATATATATATATATATATATATATATATATATATATATATATATATATATATGTATGTATCAAACCATTATCCACTACACCCCTATATATCAAACCATTATTCATTACTATATATTAAACCATTATTCACTACATCTCTATACATCAAACCATATATACATTCCTCCACTCCCCACAACTTTAGCTGTCGGCACACCCAACGGTGTCAAGTACGCCATTGGCCTGCCCAGATCCTACCCACAGGAGGCCCTGGTGAGCATCAACACAGTGTCCACCTCACAGATCACCGTGTACCTCAAGCAGGTCTACTCCGACTGGTACAGCAACGCCACCATGCTGGTCAGTCGTGCCCTGCCCCAGACTTTTGTCTTCATACCTGCTATGATAAGGTAAGTATGACCTCACACTGGTCAGTTATGCCCAGCCCCAGACTTTTGTCTTCATTCCTGCTATGATAAGGTGAGTATGACCTCACGCTGGTCAGTCGTGCCCAGCCCCAGACTTTTGTCTTCATACCTGCAATGATAAGGTGAGTATGACCTCATGCTTGTCAGTTGTTTCCTGCCCAATTTCCCTAAATTTTAATGTATATTCAATGATAAGAGTACCTATGACGTAATGGTGGTCAGTCGCCTAAGCCCTAGACCGTAATTCTCTTTAAACCCTCAATTATAAGTTGACTATAAGTATTTGACTATGTTTAAATAATTGACGGGAATTAATCTGCGCCAGTGATAAGCTAACTGTGAGTGACTATGGAGGCAATAATCCCCCCCCCCTCCGTCACACGTCGTCACAAAAAGCCAGACCCCCCACTAAAATGACGTCACACCTCAGCCTACAACCCCTCCCCCCCCACCCCTAAAAATTGCTGTTGTATTTTTCTTAAAACATCGATATTTTTCAAAAATCTTGTCAGAACTGTGTCAACATAGAGTATTTTGATCAATTCCTATTACAATTTATTAAAACCGTTTTCTAAAACGCGAAATAGAGGCTAAAACTCGTTTTCTAACAATGCTTTTTTTATTATGCAAAAGTGTGACGTCACACCATTTAAACATCATCATCACACACCGTCAAAAAAATTACGGACCCTCCTCTCCCCTAAGAGTGTGACGTCATTTATGTGCGACCCCATAGTGGTAACCATTGAATAAGTCTGTAATAGGATCACTAAATCGATTGAGAGCCTACTGAGCATAGTAAAAGCAAGACAGTTTAGTTAGTATGAGCATGTCGCAAGATATGGGTTAAGAAATGATGGTGATGATTTTCAGGATACTGACGACAATGAATCTATGACAATGATACAATAACTGTGTAGCGACCCCTCACGGCGCCCGGGGACAAACTTTCAATTTGGTGCCCCCCCCCCCATATCTTTTTTTTATATTTATAATTCAAAACTGCAGCTAAAATTAGCTTTTAATTTTTTTCACATCCCCTTTTTGGCGCCCTTAGGGCCGGCGCCCGGGGACATATGTACCCCCTTGTCCCCCCCCCCGCCCCGTAGCTACGCTTCTGACTGTGACAACACTATTATTAATTTGACAATGTAAGGTAACTATGATAATACACAAGCTTTGATATATACTAACGTAACGATGGCGACAGTAAATCTACGACATCGATGATATGTATGAGTACAGTGAATCTATATCAATGATAAGTTTACGACGAAAATAAATGACAATACTGAGACAACTTTGTATACATGTCACTAACAACAACATGGTGGACAGATATGTCGGACGAAGATAGTAATAAAACTCTGGCTATTTGAATCTAACCTAAATATTACAGCATGGACAACATTTAACACAACTGAAGTCTGTAATTTAAATAAACAGCAACACAAATTTTTACAACTTTAACTCTAACGCAAACCTGCAACTGGGACACCTTTTAACATAGTTCAGATAAATACAAATGGTAGCTGCAGTGAGGTTAATACAATAATACATTAATAAAACAGTTAGTTTAGTGCTAGTTACCTCACAAGTTAAAGACAGTTACAAATGCTCAAAACGTCCATAGTATTTGTAACTGTCTTTAACTTGTGAGGTAACTAACACTATCTGTTTTATTACTTATTTAACATAGTTCCAGTCTGAAAAAAAAAAATCACAAATTGTACAATTTTATTTTTAACCTTAACCCAAACTATTTGTCCCTAGAGACGGCATGACTCTAATAATAGAATCGGATGTGTCCTTGAGTGTGGGGGTACTCAGCAACGACAAGAGCAGTAAAGACACATTTTACGTTCAGCCAGTGGAGTCGTACGGTCGGTCGTACGTGTTTTACTATAGGCGGTGAGTATAGTATGTTATTGTAGGAGTGAATAGTGATACAGGAGTGTAGTGATTGGTGAGGTGATGTTTAGATAGTGTAGTGGATAATGGTTTGATATATAGAGGTGTAGTGAATAATGGTTTGATATATAGAGGTGTAGTGGATAATGGTTTGATATATATATATATATATATATATATATATATATATATATATATATATATATATATATATATATATATATATATAGCTGTAGCGGATAATGGTTTGATATATGACGATATAGTTAATAATGGTTTGATATATAGAGGTGTAGTTGATAATGGTTTGATATGTGTATATATATATATATATATATATATATATATATATATATATACGAGAAAAATGGCCCGTTGAGGAAGGATACACCGGGCGCTAGCTTGATAGTGCTGTCTCTTTTCTCTAAACTAAAACCAACCCACCCCCCCCCCCACACACACCACCCCACCCCACCCCCACACACCACCCCCCACCCCCACCCCCCACCCCCCACACACACCGCCCCCTCCACACACCGCCCCCCCCACACACACCACCCCCCCCACCCCTCCACCCCCCCCCCCCAAAAAAAAAACATGCCTACCGTCCCATTCAACGAAATATAATTATATACTTTTTCCAGTGTCCGCCCCTTCCCCGAAAATTCTACCCCCGCCCCCGAAAATTTC
This sequence comes from Physella acuta, assembly GCF_028476545.2. Lineage (NCBI taxonomy): Eukaryota > Metazoa > Mollusca > Gastropoda > Physidae > Physella > Physella acuta. The sequence goes on along the minus strand of NW_026732178.1, from coordinate 236,358 downwards.
AAGTACCCCCACCCCTCTCTGGGGAGGAAAAAGTCTAAACTAAAACCACCCCACCCCCCACACACACCACCCCCCACCCCCCACACACACCACACCCCCCACCCCCCCACCCCCCCCACCCCCCCCCCCCCCCAAAAAAAACATGTCTACCGTCCCATTCAACGAAATATAATTATATACTTTTTCCAGTGTCCGCCCCCTCCCCGAGGGGGGGGGGGGGGGCTCAGACATTCTTACGCGGGGGGTGGGGCTTCGCCCCTACCCGAAGAATTGTATGCAAGAAACTCTTCACGCAAACCATTAAGATTAGACAACATTTCCTTTTTATTCAATGTTAACGCGAAAATCAATGACGTCATATAACTTTGAGCACTCTCTGGGTTTGAGATTATTTTCTACTCTGTGCGCTAAATGTGTCGACGTCATACTTCGTTTTTCGAATTACTGTGCATGTGTTTATTTTCCTTGTGTTTTCTCTAGAGCGTTCTTGTCAGATAGATAGATAGACAGACAGCGAAACTATTAGTATTAAATATTGAAGATTTCTAGTTAGTTGTACAACATGAACGAAAGTAACATTTATCTTTAAATTCTAGAAGAGACAGTCATATTGAATATACTTTAGCACAATGCGTACAAATAAGTAAAATAATTTTCGATAGTCAACTCAAAAAAGCCGAAAACTCAATAATGCTGGTAAGTAGGTCACCATCCAGTTTTACGGCTCAATAAAACTTGCATGAGCCATAGAACCCGTTGGTGACCTACTTACCAACTCTATTGGCCAGTAAACATGTCAAGTGTGTAATATTGGTTTTTTCATTCATTTTATCAATATTATTCTCTACATTAGTCACACTATATATATATATATATATATATATATATATATATATATATAATATACAATCGCTGACTCTAATGGTGCGTTTCAGTCGAAACACCAACGTGGTTGTCATAGGAACGGAGGCTGGAATGACCATCACTGCCGAGACTCGTGCCAAAATTCAGCTCGGCCTAGCCGGTGCACAGATGACCTTGACCTTAAAACGGTACTTGACTTTATTTGTGCATTTTATAGTACACAGCCCTAGTACACAGCCCTAGTACACAGCAAAAAGTACACAGTCGTAGTGCTCAGCATAATACACAGCCTTGGTAGACATCCATAACACGCAGACTTAGCTAAGCTGTAGAGGAAGTTTTCATATTTTTGTTGGTACAGAGCTAGAGAATGCAAACAAATCCAGAACCAACATGGTCGACTACAGATAGCACCAACTGGTTCTTATTTTAATTATAATTTATGCAAATACTAGATACACGCTTTAGTTATGAGATATTAGTACATTCATTAC
>NW_026732178.1:187500-230000 GCF_028476545.2 Physella acuta | reverse complement strand
ACTCGTATATGGATGGATGTGTGTCCGCGCTTTAAGTCGTATCTCCTCCTCAACGAAGCAATATCGAGGACTAGTTCCAAAAGCAAATATGTTAAGCAAGTTCCGAGGATGATTGTGGGCCAAAAAAATCCCGGAATTCCTTCCTCAATTTCCCGGAAAAGCCAAAAAACCTCGAAAAATGCAGTTTTTGGCCCATATCTCGGCAACCAGACCACTTAGCGACTTGAAACATTTACCAATCGATTTCTGCCATAATTTAGAACGATATTGCCGAAGAAAGTTTTCAAAAATATCCTTTCTTTCGGTCACAAAAAATTAATTAAGGAAATTGCTCTTAAATTGTCACTAGACTTTTTATTAACTTGTTTTACTTGACTTAACTTGACTTAGTCTTCTTTGCTCCTTATGGAACATAGGGCCTCCACAATTTCGTTCCATTTTATCTTATCTCCGGCTATAATTTTTGCAAGTTATTACTTGTGATGTACATAAATCCATATATCGTGGGCTATCTCCTGTTGTTATTTATACACCTTGGTTCACGTCCATCTCACACAGACAGGAGTGGCCTGATGGCAGCAACAGACAGGTGTACGAGCTACAGACCATGCCAGGATTCCACACCGTCTTCACAGAGAACGGCACCCCCTTTGGCTGCTACGTGTATGCTAAGTACGGCTCCACCGCCAGCTTGTTCGCTGTCGCTTCTAATGTCGGAAACACTGACACTGTGAGTTTTGAAGACTTAGGTGTAGAGCGTCCCCCCCCCCCGTTTAATGCCAGGTACGCTGAGTCGACTCAGCTCTCATAGGTACCTGACTCACAGTAAGGGATTTTTAAAAAAAAGACGACTGAGAGAAACAGGTGAACTCTACTTCACCTGTCAAATGGACCATAAAATTCAAGAAAGTAACCACTTTTTTTATACGCTCGTACGAGCTGAGTAGAATATCATTAAATAAAATCGGAGTTGATTAATTAGATTTCATAGGGTTGGAGTGGTTGGGCGGGTAAGCACATGGTTGCAAACACGAAAGTCCCGAGTTTGAACCCTCGCGGAGATAAGGCTCGGTGTATCAAAATTAAACTTTACTTATGTAGTTTGTTTAAAAAAATAGAAGATAATACATTTTTAATTAATAATAAAAAAGAAGAAAACACCATAACATACTGTCTATGTACTACCGTGCCTCTTCCCCCCCACCCCCCCACCCCCACAGGCTACATGCGTCAGGAGCACGGCCGTACCAGGGGACATGAAGGACAACGACTGTGACGGGTCGATTGACGAGGAGTCAAAGTTCACGAGTTGTTACTATACGGGGACACCACTCGAGGAATGCAGTGAGTGGTTGGGAGTGGGAGTGGTGGTGGTGGTGGGTTGGTGGGGTTGATGTTTGGTTGATGGGGTTGGTGGTGGGTTGATGGGGTTGGTGGTGGGTTGATGGGGTTGGTGGTGGGTTGGTGGGGTTGATGTTTGGTTGATGGGGTTGGTGGTGGGTTGGTGGGGTTGATGTTTGGTTGATGGGGTTGGTGGTGGGTTGATGGGGTTGGTGGTGGGTTGATGGGGTTGGTGGTGGGTTGGTGGGGTTGATGTTTGGTTGATGGGGTTGGTGGTGGGTTGATGGGGTTGGTGGTGGGTTGATTGGGTTGGTGGTGGGTTGATGGGGTTGGTGGTGGGTTGGTGGGGTTGGTGGTGGGTTGATGGGGTTGGTGGTGGGTTGGTGGGGTTGGTGGTGGGTTGATGGGGTTGGTGGTGGGTTGATTGGGTTGGTGGTGGGTTAATTGGGTTGGTGGTGGGTTGATTGGGTTGGTGGTGGGTTGATTGGGTTGGTGGTGGGTTGATGGGGTTGGTGGTGGGTTGATTGGGTAGGTGGTGGGTTGATTGGGTTGGTGGTGGGTTGATTGGGTTGGTGGTGTGTTAGTTAGGGTGACATGGGTGGTGGTGGGTGTGGGTTGGTATGGGTGGGAGTGGTTGTGGGTTGATGGAGGATGTGGAGGGGGGGGTTGTGAGTGGGGGTGGGGGTGGTGGGTCGGTGAATGAGAGGTGGTAGTGGTGGGGGGTTGTATAGGTGCGAGTGGTGGTGGGTTTGAAGGTGTGATGTCGGAATTTTCGGGGGTGTGAATGATGGGTGGGTGGTGAATGTCAGTTCGTGTGTGTTGGTTTGTGGGCGCTGGTTTGAAGGGAGTGCCGGGCGTCGATAAATCATTGGGTAGTGCAAGAACTTTGTGAGTATTAAGGAGATTATCAGATTATTATTACAGGAAACCAACAAATTACTTTCAGTTTAAAGAGTATCAGAACAACAAACATGTGTCAGAAATGCGCTTTTTGAATGTAGTTTTCAGTGGAGAAGTTGTTATGTCAGTAACTTATGTATGTGCTGTTCTTGTTTCAGATCAAGCGGTGCCTTATGATGATGATTTTGATGGCAGGAGTGATGAAGATTTGGCATGGCCACCCCCAAGTAATATATGTATATATATATATATATATATATATATATATATATATATATATATATATATATATATATATATATATATATATATATATATATATAAATATATATATATATATATATATATATATATATATATATATATATATATATATATATATATATATATATATATATATATATATATATATATATGTGTGTGTGTGTGTGTATATATATATATCCCCGACCACGTCAAGATCTCAAATCCACATTTAAATCCCTGATTCCCATCCCAATTTCCACCTCCATCTCTTTCACTATCTGTTTCTCCATCTCTCTTTATCTCTATCATCTTCTCTACCGCTGTCTCTGTATCTGCCTGTCTCTATCCCTATGTCTAACCTAATCTCAATCGCTACTTCAATCCCAATCCCTGCCAATCCTATCCCTATCACTATCCCTTATCCCTATCCATCTTAATTCCAAATACCAAATCCAAATCCCCAAGCCAATCCCAACCCTAAGTCCCAATCCCAATCATAATCCTAATCCAAATCCCCACCGCCTCTCCCACTCCCACTCCCACCCAAATGCACATCCCTATCCCTATCTAATCATGCCCAGACTGTTCACTTCTTTTATTACCCAGCTCGCGGTGGCTGGAGCAACTGGAGCGCGTGGGCCTGCTCAGTCAACTGTGGCAGCTCCGAGTTCCACAGTCGCAGGTAGGCTCGTGAGCACACATGTGTCCCTTACAGCCCCAGGTTCAAAACCCGCTAGAGCGAAAGCAAGGTCATCCTTGTCGTAGGACAATGAGTTGGGGAAGGTAAATCGTTGTTTGCGGGTCGGCATAGTGCTGACCACACTAACCTTTCATATGCCGAGATCACGGTGAACTCTATTTCCCCTGCCTTCTCATATTCGAAGGGGTGATTTATTTTTTTTTGGCTGCCTTGTGTATTGCGCGATTTGAAAAACATCGCAGAATAGAATACTAAGTAGTGCCGATCCCTTTACTTAAACCACTTAGTATTGATACTCAATGAACATTCATCAATATACATACATATATTTATGTATGTATATATATATACATATATATATACATATATATATATATATATATATATATATATATATATATATATATATATATATATATATATATATATATATATATATATATATATATATACATACATATATATATATATATATATATATATATATATGAGCTTCTAGGATAAAATTATTTCAATTATTTCAATTAATTTCAATTTCTAAAATTGCTTTAAGATACGAGAAAATTAAAAAATACAAGTAACCTAACGTATATTCTGATCAGTTGGAGAGTTAATTCCCTTTACGTTTTTAATGTTGAGTCTAGACGAGTGTGCAACAACCCGGTACCCACGAGTCACGGGTTGGGTTGCTTGGGCGTGGCCGAGGAGAAACTGGAGCAATATTGTCACACGCGCAAGACATGCGCTGACGGTAAGACAGTCATAGCTGCTTGATATGTGAGAGGGTACAGAGTCATAGTTGCTTGATGTATGGGAGGGCACGGAGTCATTGTTGCTAGATGTTTGATCGGTTAAAAAGGCATAGTTGCTATATGAATGGACGGTTAAAGAGTCATAGCTGTTTGATGTATGGCCGGTTAAAGAGTCATAGCTGCTTGATGTATGGGAGGGCACGGAGTCATTGTTGCTAGATGTTTGATTGGTTAAAGAGTCATAGTTGCTATATGTATGGACGGTTAAAGCGTCATAGCTGCTTACATTGTGAGCAATTACAGAGTCATAGCTGCCTGATGTTTGGGTGGTTATAGAGTCATAGCTGCCTGATGTTTGGGTGGTTATAGAGTTTTAGCTGCCTGATGTTTGGGTGGTTAAAAAGTCTTAGCAGCCTGATGTTTGGGTGGTTATAGAGTCTTAGCTGCCTGATGTGTGAGCGGGTAAATGATAGCTAGGACATAGAAAAGTAGGTAGCAATAAACAAACCTGAAAAAGGTCAGCCTTTAGTGAAGCAGGAGCAGACGGAATGTCGTGGACCCAAATTGGAGAAGTCGCCCAATACAGAGTACGATAGAGATATGTGGAGCATCCTATACTCTACAAGGGTCCACCGAAATGACGATGTTGAATGTGTACAGATCTAGAACGTCTAACTTATGATGAATTGTTTTGGTTCCCCAGCCTGTCCCCGCGGTAGATACGGATTGGACTGTAGCGGCGACTGTTCCAACTGCCGCATGGACTGCGTCAAGGAATCCGGGTTCTGTCTAGTCTGCAAGGAGGGCTGGACAGGTCATGCCTGCCAGACACGTAAGTAATGACGTCAGTTGTTTCTATATTTAGACTTCGTGCTTATTGGTAGATACAAAATCTATGTCGAAATCAAAGTAGTGATGTGTTTTAATACAAATGTATAGAATATTCAGCTTGTACGCAATTTAGGTTAAAAGGCTTTATAAATAGTGGGGTGGTTGTAATGTGATTTAGTTTTCAGCAATGAATCAAGTCGAGTATTTAATAAATTAATATGATGTTTTGTTGAATAAAATATAGATTTTTCGGTTGTAACTTTTCTATTAGAATGCGAATGTTAAATTTCATACAGGGAGGTTACAAGTAAGCCACCCCCCCCCTTATACAAGCGAACACAAAACTCGAACTCCCTGTGACTCTTCCCTCCCCATTTTCAGAACAGAAATGGATTTCCTAAAAGGATTGTTTGGGTCTTAGAATAAGGATTCATTTAAAGGGTGGGGGGAAATGATATTGGTTCGTGTTGTGCAGTGCAGCCGACAGACCGTTTTCCAAGGAAAACTGGGTCGACTAGTACCATATTAATGTATTAAACTTTTGCAGTTTACCTAGACAATCATGCAATTGTGCGTGTGTGTAGCGCATATACGTAAATGTTGATTTGCGGGTATTCATACATGCGTATAGTGAATATGCATGTTATTGCGTATGTGTGTACTGTGCAAGTATTAATTTGTGCGTTGTGAAAGTGTATTGAATCTACCTACACATACCTAATCAACTTTTCCCCCGTAGCTTGTCCGGAGATGACCTATGGCTATAACTGCAAGTATTCCTGCTCCAAAAAATGTGGGGGTAGAGACTGCATGGAGCGGCAGTGGGGCATATGCCCGCCAGGTTAGTCTGTCTTATATAAGAACCGCAGTGCTGAGCCGAAAAGTCCAGAGTTCGAACCCCCGGGTAGATGCGGCTCTACAGAGACAGCCACTCATCTAGTAGAGACAACTCCAAAATAAAACAACTTCTGCTTTGTATCTTGCTCTTGGTAGAAATCGGAGTAAACGGCTTATATGGCGCATGACATATTGATATCGGATTTAATATTAAAAAAAAATTCAGAACGAAGAAGAAGAAAAAAATAAAAAAAAACAATATATAATAAATATAGGATTTTTACCAAATGAAATAGGCACAATAAATAATTGGTTTATTAGCACTTTATTTTACTTTCTTTTACGCTCCATAACTGATCTAAAAAAAATTTTCAAGCTCCACAATTAAAAAAGCAAAATGTAAATTTATATTTTTATTTTCTAATTTTTTGTATGTACACTTTGGTGTTTTTAGCTTTTCCTGTGATTGGGATGATCGTCTTCTGGTTCTTTCTGGTTCTGGTTCCTCTATTTGGCGTGCCTACATATGTCTGGTACATCAGGTAATATTAGGCTATACTTATATGTTTAATGTTTAGTAGAGAACGGCGAGGTCGATTTGGCTGCTAGCACGAATGTCACGAGTTCGTATCTCAGTTCGGACTTGTGATTGTAGGACGCCCCAGCTCTGATTGAGAAAGTAAAGGCGGCTGGGCTCAGAGTTTCTTCCAGGCATCTTTTCGGGGGGGGGGGGGGCGAAGAAAGTCTATCTCCCCCCTCCCCCCCCCCCCCAACCGAACGAGATGGAATCTATATAGTAAACATATACTAGTGTCCGCCCACCCGGAAAATGTAGACCGCCCCCCCCCCCCCCGAAAATATCAAGTGCCCCCCCCCCCCGGAAAAAAAGTCTGAAAGAAACACTGCCTGGGCTTAATGCTGACCATACTGTACCTTCGAATGACGAGGTCAAGACACAAATTAACTCTACTTCATATGCCAAATGGATCGCAAGTTCTAATCAGGAACTTTACGTTTTTACTATATGTTTAGTATGTTTTTGTTCCTAATATATGTTAAGAAACTGTTATAAAATTAATATTTAGAATCAGTAAGTTTTTAATTTATTTAAACATGCTTAACGTGTTCGCACCATTGGCTACTTACTACTTTATCTAAAAGATAAAGAAAACCTTACATTTTCCATCCCCCACATGGTAACTGCATTAAAAAATCACGAAGTTCAAAACGCCTAAAATGATTTTGTTAAAGGAAATAAAAATCTAACCAATAAATATAAATGACTGTCTATTTTTAGCAGTTGAACTTAGCAATTATATCTTTAAGTTGTATCAGTAGAAAAGACAATAAAGACAAACGACTTACCGAAAACATTAATCTTATTATAATAGGTTTATAATTTATTATAATTTATTGTATTAAGAAATGAAAAGAAAGGCAGTAAATTTTAGCAGTTGCAGACAAGATAATAAAAAAAAACAAAAAAAATAAATATTATTTAGCAATTTTATCTTTACATTCTTTCAGACGAACGAGTCCCATGCAAGACCGACTGACGGAAAATACTGAACCAAGCAGGCCTCATTCGCCCCTGTTGCAGTCGTCTTCTTTTTAATTACAAGTATTATCTACGTCACCACCATTGTGACGTGACGTTACATTGGTATACTGCAGGATTTAGATAAACTAGTTTTAAAAAGTTTTAATACTATCGCAATAGTTTTATTTAGATTTTAAAAGTTTGTAATAGTTTTAACGTTAATATGTTATTAAAATTTTTTGAAAGCATACATCTATGTTTTCTTTTAAACAATTCTAGAAGCTTCTCTCTAAGCGCTTGTTTCGTTTTTGTAGTTTTTATTTTTTTTTTATTTTTAAATCATTTCTACACAGTTTAGTAGTATTACAATTTTTAAAATTATTCAAAACAGGTTTTTATATCTCAAAACTGTTTTGTTGTAAGTGTATCTAAAAACAGAGCACAATGATTGCCCTACAATTACTTTATTAATGTTGTTTTAATACTTTAAATTTTGTTTTCTGATTTTTCTGCATAAGGATTTTAAAATCAAGACCTTTGTGGGTTCACGTTGAATGAAAAAGAGCTTTCTGATTGCTGTGTAATATAAACCGTCGTTGTTATATAGGCTATAACATCGAGTATTTTAATGAAGCTGAATTCAAACAATTATTTGAGGTATTGTATGGGTCACATTAGCTATGAAATGCATTTTATTTTAAAAAAAAAAACAAAAAAAAAAATACATCTTTCATAAGTTTTAGAAAAGACAGAAGAAATTTAAATTAAAACACGTAATCATTGAAATTGCAACATAAACTTGATGGTGTAATTAATGAGAAACATGGTTGAATTAATGAGAAAGTTGAAGATTTAATTAATGAGAAATATGGTTGTATTAATTATAAACATAATGGTTGAGTCAATAAGAAACATGATTGTTGAAATAAATACAAACATTATTGTTGAATTGAGAAAAATGGTTTAATGTATGAGAAACACGGTTGGATTATTAACAAACATAATTAACGAGAAAAATGATTATTGAAAAAAAAATTAGAACAATGATGTTTGAATTAATCTTAATGCTCAAATGAATGAAAACCATGAGAAATATTGTAATTGATTTAGTGAAAACCATGTTGATTGAATAAATGAAAAACATTGTGCTTGTACAAAACGGTGTTGTAAAAAATGATTAGATCTTAATGTTTCTAACAGTTAACCGAACGGTGGTTAATGTTCGAGTCAGGAAATCTGACAGATGAGCAAGCAACGATGATCGAACGGTGGCTACTGTTCGAATCAGAATAACTAAGCGAACGGTAACAGATGAGCAAACAGCGGTGACCGAACAGTGTCGAGTCTGTTTACTCGAACATCAGGTCCGTAATTCGATTGCCTGAGTTCTTGGAAAAACTGAAACACATATAAAGCTTAGAATTAGCTGTATAATACACGTTTATACCGTTAGCTGTGCCGTTATTCTTTAAAGAGGAAAAATAGTACTGCAACAAAAGTATAATACATTTGTATACAGTTAGTAGTGCCTTTACTCTTTAAATAGAAAACCAGAGTTTCTTCCGGGCATCTCTTCAGGTCCATTTTAGAATTACTACTACTGTATTAATTAGCGTATGGGGACGGGTGGTCTAACTGTAGAGAGCTAGACTGCTAACCAGAAAGTCTCGAGTTCACATCCGGTTCCAAGTCTGTAGAATGTCCAGCCAACTATGAAATGTTCCTAACTCACGTTAAGGAAACAAAAACGGCTGGACATCACTACCACTTCATATGCCGAGGTCTCTGAAGCAGATGAACTCTACTTCACCTTCCCCATGTGTGTTGATCTGAGCAGGGTCGTGACTCAAAGCATAATCCAATTTATAACCAAACCTAACTAAAGACACAACAATATTTTATTTACAAAAAAAAAATACCACACTCTACTCATCTAAACAGAGTTCATTATAACATATGTATAAAAGATATAACTTAATAATAGTCATGTATAGTAATAAACTAAGGTTGTTGGTGAACGCAAAGAGGAACATATCAAAGACCTGCCAAACACAGAACGAACCAAAATAAATAACTGGTGGATAGTGAAACAAATAATAATAATAAAATTCTTTGAATTTTTATGCCTGTCGTTCGACAGAATTTGCTGCATATTAGAATAAAACTAGGTCTCCTGACCACTATCATAAATCCTAGTAACCCCCCTCCCCCCCCATCCACACACACAGTTCGCCTTAATTCCTTTGCTTGGCTCCAACTTAAATCTCAGTCCTAATCCAACTTAATTTGTAAACTGTATTACTTCACACAATTTTTTTTCGTTGGTATATCTTTTGAACCAGTATGATCCAGTGTAATCCGCGTTATCGAGTGTGATCCGTGTGATCCAGTGTGATCGAGTGTGATCCAGTGTGATCCGTGTGATCGAGTGTGATCCGTGTGATCGAGTGTGATCGAGTGAGATCGAGTGTGATCCGTGTGATCGAGTGTGATTGAGTGTGATCCAATGCTCTCATCCAGTGTGATCCAGTGTGATCCAATGTGGCCCAGTGTGATCCATTGTGATCCAATGTGATCCATTGTGATCCAATGTGATCCAGTGTAGTCCAATGCTCTCATCCAGTGTGATCCAATGTGATCCAATGCTCTCATCCAGTGTGATCCAATGTGATCCACCACCAGTACGTAATAAAGCCCCAGTAAACACAAAGACTGTGACCTTATACGTTCTTATGTCTACCTTCCGTATTCTAATTATACTCAATGTTTACATTTTTTTTCATTAACAGTAATTAAGCTAATAAAATTCCCCTTTCGAACCTGATGGTCCATGGGGCAAGTGAAGTAGAGCCCACCTGTTTCATTTATTGTGCCTGCTTCCAAGCCCCTCTCTAGTTTGATGTAACCTCTATCGCCAATACACTATCCAGATGGCTTTATAATTTTCACTGAAGCCTCTTTCAATCCTCATAGAAAATTTAACACCGCAAGCAGCATATCCCGTTACGTTTTTAGTAGTGTTGAAAAGCTTAAAAACAATTCTCACTTCAAGGCAACGGGCGAATTAATTCGGGTGGTACGGCTAAGCAAATTGTAACCTACCTTTTGTAGCCGAACCACAGGGGGAGCCCGATGAGGGGCCCCAGTATGGCGATGAACCAGAAGGCAATGAGCCCCACCACACTGACGGCTGCAGAAGAGCGGTGAGAAATATAAGAGAGTGCCTTCCCCTTCTACAAGGTAGAGTTGATTTACGATGCTAAGGTTAGAGGTCATTCATTATTTTTTAAAGTGCACTTTTAGAGCATTATGGTCCGTGGGGTAGGTGAAGTAGAGTACACCTGTTTTAATGACCCTGGCATATGAAGTGATAGTGTGGTCAGCATTATGTCCAGCCGTCTTTACATTCCCTAGCGTGAGCCAGGTACCCATCAGAGATCCGAACTCGGGACTTACGACTTAGCAGTCGATCGTTCTACTATCTGACCACGTCATTGCCCAATTCCTATTATATAACTTCGGTATAAAAAATATTATTGACCCACTGCTGGGTAGGGGGGTGGAGGTGGCTTATATACTAAGTCAAAATACAAATTGAATAATTTACAAATTGTAATACTCTCAAAGCCACTCTCTTGGAGAAACGAATCCTATCTATTTACATTGTTTCACTTGCTGTACCCAAAATTACTGTGTATATTGTGGTTTAAAATGCCATTGAAATGCGTACATTTGCAGGCTAAACATTGTGTGTTTATTGTAGTATGGACGTATACTAAAGAAATTCAACATGTATACGTCATCAGGTACCCAGGGACCCGACAACGAAACCTGAGTCCACACTAGACTCTTTCGGAATCTCCCCCCTCCACCCTCATTTTTTGTTTGAACGTCTCAGAATAGAGGACCCCCTGTATGATACCACAGTCGCTTTATTTGAAATATTTGTTATAACATCTAAAGGCTGCTTATTTACAAAGCGAATATACGCCAAACCTGCTTACACTTAAATTGCTTACTTATGTACTTAAAAGGCATACATTTACCCACACTGATTACACTTACAAGGCTTACAGATACCAAGCATGCTCGAACCTAAAAAGCTTACATTTACCCACACTGCTTACACTTACAAGGCTTACAGATACCAAGCAGGCTCGAACCTAAAAAGCTTACATTTACCCACACTGCTTACACTTACAAGGCTTACATTTACCCACACTGCTTACACTTACAAGGCTTACATTTACCCACATTGCTTACACTTACAAGGCTTACATTTACCCACACTGCTTACACTTATAAGGCTTACATCTACCAACACTGCTTACACTTAAAAGGCTTACATTTACCCACACTGATTACACTTACAAGGATTACATCTACCCACACTGCTTACACTTAAAAGGCTTACATTTACCCACACTGCTTACACTTACAAGGCTTACAGATGCCATATTTCCGCTCTGTACAGTCCCTACCACCACATTTCTTTGAACATGAGTACTTGCAGTTGTAGCCAAATGTCATTTCAGGACAAGCTGTAACAGAGCCATTTATTTAAAACTCTTGGAAATGTTAAAAGTTATTGATGTAAAACTCTAGGAAATGCTGTTAAAAGTCATTGATTTAAACTCTAGGAAATGTTAAAAGTCATTGATTGGCCCCACACTCAACAAGCTTTTTGTAGAATACTCAAACAGGCCTCAAAATGAACAGAATAGAAAGAGGCTAACCAAGGCAGACCTGGAGACATGACCTGGAAAAAGACATCAAGTAGATTGGATACACCTGGGGACAGTTGGAGAGACTAGCTCAGGACAGAGATGCATGACACCAGTTCTATAATACGTGTTTAACATTAAATAATCAGTTCTCTACGTACGTGTCTGGCATTAAATGATCAGTTCTCTACGTACGTGTTTAGCATTAAATGATCAGTTCTATAAATACGTATTTAACATTACATGATCTCTATACATACGTGTTTTTCATTATATGTTCAATTATGTACGTAGGTGTTTAACAGTAAATGATCAATTATGTACGTAAGTATCCGCCATAAAATAATCAGTTCTCTACGTACGTGTTTTGCATTAAATAATCAGTTCTCTACATAAGTGTCTGGCATTAAATAATCAGTTCTCTACGTACGTGTCTGGCATTAAATAATTAGTTTTTTACGTACGTGTCTGGCAGGCGGGACCTGTCCATCCCTCCTTACAGACTGGACAATAGCCTGAATCTTTGACACACTCGACCTCACAATTGGAGCAGTCACCGGCACAATCTAGCCCAAACCTGCCTCGTGGACACGCTGATTGGTTGAAAATCAAACAAATATAACTTAACTTCACAATAATAAGATGTTAAATGCATTGAAACATACGTGCCGTCTCTACTAGACTAGCCGTCGGTACCCGTTACACCTGAATAAAATGCCTGTATATTTTAATGTTAAACTTTATAAAATAGCCCTTGGTCAAAACGCAATGTGCTTTACTACACGTTGAACGTGTGCCAAAGAGGGTTCGAACTCGAGACTTTTCTGTTTAGCAACCTTGAGCTTTACCGACTCGACCACGCCGACCGCCCTTGAGATGATGTTATTATCTCCTATGTAATCATTGAATATATTAATCTTTATATCGATTTTTAATTAATAATTTAATATCTAGTGAAATTTTTAAAATATAAGAAATTAGACATTCTTGTGTTGTCATCTATGACAAATAGTCTGGGCAGTTTTAACGTAAATCGCTGCATTAGAAGTTGATCAAATTGAGTTACAAGTTTTGTCACAACCCAAACACGGAAGTTCTAAAAAAATAAAAAAATAAAAGCTTTTTCTGTTATTAGGTCCAGAACAAAGTGCCGAAATGTCCCTGGCAGATTAGTTGAAAATTGTTTTTTCCCATTTATTCAAATTCTTTTCCGCATATAAAAAAAACTGTATTGTTTTTTTTTTATACGTGTTACTCTGTATTAGAACGAGACCTTGCGTATTTTGATAAAAAAAATACACAAGAAATTAGCCGGATGGTAGAGCGTGCGACTGTTAACCCGAAAGTCTGAAGTTCACACCATCTCTTCATACGCCGATCTAACAGAAACAAATAAACTCTACTTCATCTGCCGTAAAGTTCCAAAGGGTAAATTACTTAATAACTTGTGCAGGAGAATTGCTAATGAAGCCGAGTGTAAAATGACCCCCCCTCCTCTTCCACACACAAATGTACCCTGAAATTACCCCCCCCCTTCTTTCACACACAAATATACCATGAAATGACCCCCCTTTCCACACACAAATGTACCCTGAAATGACCCCCCCCCTTCTTTCACACACAAATATACCATGAAATGACCCCCCTTTCCACACACAAATGTACCCTGAAATGACCCATCCCCTCCCCCTCTTTCACACACAAATGTCCCATGAAATGCCCCCAACCCTCCTTTCCAACACAAAAATGTTCCCTAAAATGACCCCCCCCCCGCTTACACACACAAATGTACCCTGAAATGACCCCCCCCCCCCCACAATTTTCTTCCAAACACAACTAAAGCGCCGTCGGCGACTACTCACACCACTTCATACACTATCGTACTCACCGTTTGCACACGTTTTCCCTGAATTGCAGTACGTCTCCTCCAGTTCCTCATCCCCACCTAGACAAGGGTAACCGTCGTTCTTGGGGGCGGGGCTGTTACACAACCTCCTGACGATCAAGTCGTTATGATATGAATACATTAGTCACCGTCAACGGCATAGGCAGTGAGGGGTGGGGTAAACTGTTTGAGGTTATTAATCTTTCCGTTTGGGCATTATTCAAAATGTTTACTTTTCTACATCTAATATTACTTTCATATAGTAATTTCGGAATATATATATATATATATATATATATATATATATATATATATATATATATATATATATATATATATATATATATATATATATATATATATATAAAGAGAGAGAGAAAGAGAGAGAGAGAGAGAGAGAGAGAGAGAGAGAGATGGTTCAACGACAAATGCCCACATGACACTTGTAGAAATGCCAGAATAGGGCAAATGTCCGAATTGACGTAAAAAGGAATGGGACAAATACTCGATTGGCCTTTCTCCGAAAATTCCAAAAGAGGCCAGAATGTACCTTATTCTTTTTGAGCGTTGATTAATGCCAAAATGTCCGTAGAGAATTTAAATACGCCAAAACAACACGCAAATGAGTTTTTTTTTGTATTGAAGACAATTTTTAGCAAAGGCACGTCCATTCAACTTTCCATATAGAACTCACCAACTGTCTATATATTATATATAGCTCATCAACTTTCTCTATAGAGATTATCAACTTTCTATATATAGCTCATCAACTTTCTCTATAGAGATTATCAACTTTCTATATATAGCTCATCAACATTCTATATTGAGATCTTCATCATTCTATATAGTCCTCATCAACTTTATATAAAGAACTCATCAACTTTATATATATAGCTCATAAATTATATATACAGCTCATCATGTTTCTATGTAGAGCTCATCAACACAGTGGCGTAGCAAGGTCGGGTATCACATGGTGCGGCACTTAATGGTGTCACCACACAGAGGCGTAGCGACCCTTCCCGGGGACGAAATTTCAATTTTCGATTTGCACCCCGCTCCTTAAACTTTCTATTCGCACCACCTCAATTTTTTCTGTATATGTTTTGCTATTTTTTGCCTTGGTGTCACCCCCCCCCCTAAATGTTGTCACCCGGTGCGGTCCGTAACCCCTCGCCCCCCCCCCCGCTACGCCTCTGCATCAACATACTATAAAGAGCTCACGAGAGGCCGAAACACAATACAAGAACAATAAATTAATTAACTAATTAAAACGTCATCTAATGCGACCTGATGCTGACCTCCTGACGGTGTACTGGGACACCCCACACTCAGCCAGACACGTCCATTTGCTCCAGCCGCTCCAACCCCCAGCAACTGTGGGAGAATAAAGGTGTGTGTGTGGGGGGGGAGGTCAGTTCAGTGATGAGTTAGTGTGGTAAATACATTTTTAAAAAGTGAACGGTGTAAAGCAGGGGTCTCCAAACTACGGCCCGCGGGCTGGATGTGGCCCGCAAAGTCCTTTCATCGGCCCGCGGAGATCTTTTTGTCCAAGGAAAAATCGTTTGTTGGTGATGGCTGAGAAAAATCAAAGACATGCCTGGAAGAAACTGGCCCCCGAACTGAAATTTGATAGTTAATGCGGCCCTCGAACTGAAAAGTTTGGAGACCCTTGGTGTAAAGGAACGCCGTCTGTTTTAAAGCATTGCTGTAATGTTCAAAGTAATGTAATAATAATAATAACTAATAAGTAATTATTTTTACGTTTTTTTTTTTTGGAGGGGGGGGGGGGGGGGAGAGCGGTTAAGGTCGAGATGCTCCGGGGAGAGTAAGGGGGGGTGGTGAAGCTGTGCATCGAAACAATGCTTGAAAGAAACTCTACTTCTGTTTTTTCTACTTATTTATATATTAATGGAGAGTATTCCCTCCAACACAATTGGGCATTACAGATCAACCAGTTATACGCCGTGTGCCTGTTGAATCTGCTTCAGCCTGTTTTCTTCCTGCATTACGTCAGATCTAATAGTATAAACAGAAAACTGCGCGAAAAAAAAGTGCATAAAAGATTTTTTTAAATCGATAATTTAAAGACGCTAGCAAAGAAATAACTAGATGCACACTGCAGTTTAATAAAACCATTTATTTCCCACGAAATTCTGACCAAATGAAAGTGTGATTTGTTTGTGTTAGCACATTTTTCTGTTTCCTCAGTTTTGGTTTGCGCATTTTTCGCTGCGCATTTTTCAGGGACCTCTCTATTATCACGAGTAACCTGTCAGACCTCAACAGGCCGAAGAATCAAATTTTTCTAGAACCCATATTTTATGTTAGCCGCTAGACTACTTTTGTTTTCTACTATTAGTGCGTGCTACTTCCTTCCATGTTGTATAGAAAAAAGGAGAATGATGAAGGGACAGTTCCGTAGGGGTTAAACCCTATGAGCCAAAACTCCTTTTTTAGCAAGCGCTTGATCTAACCCTAAACCACATTTACCCCCCCCCCCCCCCACAGGAATTCTAAACCTTAAAAACATAAACCTTACCTGGGGCTGGACGGGCCAAATCTTCATCGCTCTTACCATCAAAATCGTCATCAAACTTTACTCCGTTTTCTAAATGATAAAAAAATGATAAAAAGTTGAAAACAGAACAAATACTGAGAAATTCGAATCTTTTAAAAACCCGAGTAGCGACCACTCTTGTCACTAAATAAAAATTAAATTCTTCTCTCAACCACACTCGACCTGTACTTGTCATTGATAATAATGTTAGTAAAAATTATTTGTGTTAAAATGTTCACAAAATTAATAAGACACATACCGGATCGTGTCAGCGAAAAATGGTATAGAATTAAAAGCGACAAAATGTTGCAAAATTCGAACAATACTTAAGATCCCGAGGGAATAACATTGTACACCTTAGTGTGTTACATTGTGTGGATAAAATACAAGTTGATTTATACATGTAAAAAGAAAGATAATTAAGAACACACCTTTCGCATAACTCACTACCTCCACAGACATCAGACATCAAGTTTTAGCACAAACCCTACTCCCTTACTTCCCCACACTTCGCACACCCAAATCCCCCATGTCTTTACCACTACACCCAGCAAATTTATACTTCCTCACAATCCGCTCAACACAAAACACCAACACACCCCCACACTCCAATCACCCCCACACTCCAATCACGCCCCCACTCCAAGTATCCACACACTTTAATCACCGACACACTCCAATCACCCACACACTCCAATCATCCAACCATCCCAATCAACCACACATCCCAATCCAACACACTACCCAATCCCTCACACACCGCATCCCATATAAACTCAAATCCCACATATTCCAAACCACCCTCACACCCCTATCCGTCACATAACCCTACATCTCAATTCCCCACACTCTGCACACCCTTCTCCCCCCCCCCTATACACACTTCAACCCCCCCATACACCCCCTCAACACAAACCCCTACACACCCCAACCCCCACTTCACCCCCGCCCCCCCCCCCCCACAAACCCCACGCCTTACTGCATGTGTCCGCTGAAGCGTCTAGATAAAAACAACTCGACGCTGCTGACTCCTCGTCTATCGCCCCGTCACAGTCGTTGTCCTTCATATCTCCGGGTGTAGGGGTCGTTACAGTACAAGATTCCTGGGGGTGGGGACAAGGGGTCAAAGGTGGGCAGTACCGTTTATTGCGGTAATTTAATAAAACAGTAAATATTAAAACTAATTTAGACGGGCAAACTATTTTATTATTAATATTATTATCTCATTGAACGTTTTATAAAAGATTATTTAGTTATTTTAATAGGATGGTTGAAACTTGTGCAATAAAGGTTACTTACTGTCACAAATTACAAGACTGACTTCACCAATTATATAACTGGTGTAATCAATAAACGTTTTCACTTCAAACTGAACATATTTTTGATTAAAATGATATTTTACTGTTACCTAACAACCTAATGTATGCTAAAGTCAGTTTGTGATGTAAAAAAAAATCTTACAAATCTATGTATTCTTCAAGTTGTTTTTAATATTTTCTTACGCGTCTTCATCTATCTCACAAATGTCATTATTTACTTAACTTATTTAACCAATTCGCATAATAATGTTGCCACATAGACCTACCATATTGATGTCACCACTGACCACACTGATGTCACCATTCATCTTAACCACATAACAGATCACCACTAACTCACTTACCATACCCATATCACCACTCACCTTATTAATATCACCACTCACCTTATTAATATCACCACTCACCTTATTAATGCCACCACTCACCTTATTAATATCACCACTCACCTAATTAATATCACCACTCACCTTATTAATGTCACCATTAATGTCACCACTCACCTTATGAATGTCACCATTAATGTCACCACTCACCTTATTAATGCCACCACTCACCTTATTAATGTCACCACTCACCTTATTAATGTCACCACTCACCTTATTAATGTCACCACTCATCTTATTAATGTCACCACTCACCTTATTAATGTCACCACTCACCTAATTAATGTCACCACTCACCTTATTAATGTCACCATTAATGTCACCACTCACCTTATGAATGTCACCATTAATGTCACCACTCACCTTATTAATGTCACCATTAATGTCACCACTCACCTTATGAATGTCACCATTAATGTCACCACTCACCTTATTAATGTCATCACTCACCTTATTAATATCACCACTCACCTTATTAATATCACCACTCACCTAATTAATATCACCACTCACCTTATTAATGTCATCACTCACCTTATTAATATCACCACTCACCTTATTAATATCACCACTCACCTTATTAATATCACCACTCACCTAATTAATATCACCACTCACCTTATTAATATCACCACTCACCTTATTAATATCACCACTCACCTTATTAATGTCACCACTCACCTTATTAATGTCACCACTCACCTTATTAATATCACCACTCACCTTATTAATGTCAGAACTCACCTTATTACTGTCACCACTCACCTTAATAATATCACCCCTCACCTTTTTAATGTCACCACTCACCTAATTAATGTCACCACTTTCCTTATTAATATCACCACTCACCTTATTAATATCACCACTCACCTAATTAATATCACCACTCACCTTATTAATGTCACCACTCACCTTATTAATATCACCACTCACCTTATTAATATCACCACTCACCTAATTAATATCACCACTCACCTAATTAATGTCACCACTCACCTAATTATGTCACCCCTCACCTTTTTCATGTCACCACTCACCTAATTATGTCACCACTCACCTTCTGAATGTCACCACTCACCTTATTAATATCACCACTCACCTTATTAATATCACCACTCACCTTATTAAAATCACCACTCACCTTATTAATATCACCACTCACCTAATTAATATCACCACTCACCTTATTAATGTCACCACTCGCCTCATTAATGTCACCACTCACCTAATTATGTCACCACTCACCTTATTAATATCACCACTCACCTAATTAATATCACCACTCACCTTATTAATGTCACCACTCGCCTCATTAATGTCACCACTCACCTAATTATGTCACCACTCACCTTCTGAATGTCACCACTCACCTTATGAATGTCACCACTCACCTTATTAATATCACCACTCACCTTATTAATGTCACCACTCACCTAATTATGTCACCCCTCACCTTTTTCATGTCACCACTCACCTAATTATGTCACCACTCACCTTCTGAATGTCACCACTCACCTTATTAATATCACCACTCACCTTATTAATATCACCACTCACCTTATTAATATCACCACTCACCTTATTAATATCACCACTCACCTAATTAATATCACCACTCACCTTATTAATGTCACCACTCGCCTCATTAATGTCACCACTCACCTAATTATGTCACCACTCACCTTATTAATATCACCACTCACCTAATTAATATCACCACTCACCTTATTAATGTCACCACTCGCCTCATTAATGTCACCACTCACCTAATTATGTCACCACTCACCTTCTGAATGTCACCACTCACCTTCTGAATGTCACCACTCACCTTATTAATATCACCACTCACCTTATTAATGTCACCACTCACCTTCTGAATGTCACCACTCACCTTATTAATATCACCACTCACCTTATTAATATCACCACTCACCTTATTAATATCACCACTCACCTTATTAATATCACCACTCACCTAATTAATATCACCACTCACCTTATTAATGTCACCACTCGCCTCATTAATGTCAACACTCACCTAATTATGTCACCACTCACCTTATTAATATCACCACTCACCTAATTAATATCACCACTCACCTTATTAATGTCACCACTCGCCTCATTAATGTCACCACTCACCTAATTATGTCACCACTCACCTTCTGAATGTCACCACTCACCTTCTGAATGTCACCACTCACCTTATTAATATCACCCCTCACCTTATTAATGTCACCACTCACCTAATTATGTCACCCCTCACCTTTTTCATGTCACCACTCACCTAATCATGTCACCACTCACCTTCTGAATGTCACCACTCACCTTCTGAATGTCACCACTCACCTTATTAATATCACCACTCACCTTATTAATATCACCACTCACCTTATTAATATCACCACTCACCTTATTAATATCACCACTCACCTTATTAATATCACCACTCACCTAATTAATATCACCACTCACCTTATTAATGTCACCACTCGCCTCATTAATGTCACCACTCACCTAATTATGTCACCACTCACCTTATTAATATCACCACTCACCTAATTAATATCACCACTCACCTTATTAATGTCACCACTCGCCTCATTAATGTCACCACTCACCTAATTATGTCACCACTCACCTTCTGAATGTCACCACTCACCTTCTGAATGTCACCACTCACCTTATTAATATCACCACTCACCTTATTAATGTCACCACTCACCTAATTATGTCACCCCTCACCTTTTTCATGTCACCACTCACCTTCTGAATGTCACCACTCACCTTCTGAATGTCACCACTCACCTTCTGAATGTCACCACTCACCTTATTAATATCACCACTCACCTTATTAATATCACCACTCACCTTATTAATATCACCACTCACCTTATTAATATCACCACTCACCTAATTAATATCACCACTCACCTTATTAATGTCACCACTCGCCTCATTAATGTCACCATTCACCTAATTATGTCACCACTCACCTTATTAATATCACCACTCACCTAATTAATATCACCACTCACCTTATTAATGTCACCACTCGCCTCATTAATGTCACCACTCACCTAATTAATGTCACCACTTTCCTTATTAATATCACCACTCACCTTATTAATGTCACCACTCGGCTCATTAATGTCACCACTCACCTAATTATGTCACCACTCACCTTCTGAATGTCACCACTCACCTTCTGAATGTCACCACTCACCTTATTAATATCACCACTCACCTTATTAATATCACCACTCACCTTATTAATATCACCACTCACCTTATTAATATCACCACTCACCTTATTAATATCACCACTCACCTTATTAATATCACCACTCACCTTATTAATATCACCACTCACCTTATTAATATCACCACTCACCTTATTAATATCACCACTCACCTAATTATGTCACCACTCACCTAATTATGTCACCACTCACCTTATTAATGTCACCACTCACCTTATTAATGTCACCACTCACCTTATTAATGTCACCACTCACCTTATTAATGTCAGAACTCACCTTATTACTGTCACCACTCACCTTAATAATATCACCCCTCACCTTTTTAATGTCACCACTCACCTAATTAATGTCACCACTTTCCTTATTAATATCACCACTCACCTTATTAATATCACCACTCACCTTATTAATATCACCACTCACCTTATGATTGCCACCACTCACCTTATTCATGTCACCACTCATCTAATTAATGCCACCACTCACCTTATTAATGTCAGAACTCACCTTATTACTGTCACCACTCACCTTAATAATATCACCCCTCACCTTTTTAATGTCACCACTCACCTAATTAATGTCACCACTTTCCTTATTAATATCACCACTCACCTTATTAATATCACCACTCACCTTATTAATATCACCACTCACCTTATTAATGTCACCACTCACCTTATTAATGTTACCACTCACCTTATTAATGTCACCCCTCACCTTATTAATATCACCACTCACCTTATTAATATCATCACTCACCTAATTAATATCACCACTCACCTTATTAATATCATCACTCACCGTATTAATGTCACCACTCACCTAATTAATGTCACCACTCACCGTATTAATGTCACCACTCACCTAATTAATGTCACCACTCACCTAATTAATGTCACCACTTACCTCACCGATATCACCACTCACCTTATTAATGTCACCACTCACCTTATTATATTACAACTCACCTTATTCATGTCACCTAATTATGTCACCACTCACCTTATTAATGTCACCATTAATATCACCACTCACCTTATTAATGTCACCACTCACCTAATTAATGTCACCACTCACCTAATTATGTCACCACTCACCTTATGAATGTCACCAACGTTGGAGCTAACGGCAAACAGACCCGCCCCGACGTTCGTGTGGTAGTAAAAATAGCAGCCAAAGGGCGTGCCGTTCTCCGTGTATACCACGTGATACCCGGGCATGGAGTCCAGTTCGTACATCTGCCAGTCGTTGTGCTCCACCCACTCTTTACTGACATCAAATAGAAGCAAAAAAAATTCACTTCTCAATGTGATACTGCATAATTTTTCTGTGTACATACACAAACACACAGAGAAACTCACACACATGTTTACTTAGTTGTATAATGGTGGGAATGCTACAACATGTAACGACAAGTGACAAACTCGCACACATGTCGACTTTGTTGTACAATGGTGGGAATACCACGCCATATAACGACACATGACAAACTCACACACATGTCGACTCAGTTGTAAAATGGTGTGAATACTACGCCATATAACGACACATGACAAACTCACACACATTTCGACTCAGTTGTAAAATGGTGTGAATACTACGCCATATAACGACACATGACAAACTCACACATTTCGACTCAGTTGTACAATGGTGGGAATATTACGCCATATAACGACACATGACAAACTCACACACATTTCGACTCAGTTGTACAATGGTGGGAATACCACGCCGTATAACGACACATGACAAACTCACACACATGTCGACTTAGTTTACAATTGTGGGAATACCACGCCATATAACGACATATGAGAAACTCACACACGTGTCGACTTAGTTTACAATGGTGGGAATACCACGCCATATAACGACATATGAGAAACTCACACACGTGTCGACTTAGTTGTACAATTGTGGGAATAGCACGCCATTTAACGAGACATGAAAAACTCACACAAATTTCGACTCAGTTGTACAATGGTGTTAACGCTACGCCGTATAACGACACATGACAAACTCACAAGATTTCTTCCTGGTCCTGCCATATCCCGTCTATGAGCAGCCAGCGGTACTGGAACCGTCGCAGTACCAGACACATTTTGTAGACGTGGAGTATGGTATCTTTCTTGTTATGGGGCATGCTGGTTACAGATGTAAAAAAATGATGCAGTTGATTAGCAAAATGACGATGTATTGCCTGGACTAAAGACAGCATGCGTAATAGAAATGTGAATAGAGCGTAGTAAAAATTTTGACGAGTCGATGACCACTCATTTAATGTGGAATGGCATAATTAGGCGAAGTTCAGTGGGCAATATATGGCATAGTATGACGACACTAGTACAATGCTATGCAGTTTATTAGCAAAATGATGATTGATTGCCTATATTAAAATCAGCATGCATAATAGAAATGTAAATAAAGAGCAGTATAATTTTGACAAGTCGATTACCACTCATTTAGTCAGATCACTAGACCTAGATCAGTTGACCTTTTAGAACTAGTATAACTTTGATACAACATCGTGGCGTCACTTGTTCATTACTACGGTGAAATACCAGGTGTATGACGTCATACTATACACGGTAAGAACACCACAATACCATGACTTTTTTTAGTGCTGTCTGACGTCATACGGTGCAACGGTACAACGCTATAACACTACTGCACCATGACGTCAGTAAAAACGCAAGTAAAAATTAAGCCTTTATGAAAAATAATAGTATTTACAAGAAAATATACGTTATACTTTTTGAGCCTTCACTGCTAAATATTTTCGCTTATAATGTTTATTTTCCCCCAAAACATACAATAATTTAAGTGCATTTTAATTTATACAAAAGAAAAAAAAAATAATACTTCCAAAGATAATAGTTGTATTGAAACTATTGAAATTAACTGCTACTTAAATTACACAAAAAGAAATAAAATCATTTCCAAAAATAGTAGTTGTATTTAAACTATTAAAATTGACTGCTATTTAAATTAGACAAAATTAACTAAAATTGCTTCAAAAAATAGTAGTTGTATTGAAACTATTAAAATTAACTGCTATTTAAATAAGATAAAAAGAAATAAAATTACTTCGAAAATTGGAAATTGTTTTGAAACAATTGAAATTAAATGCTATTTAATTTATACAAAAGAAAAATTACTTCCAAAGATAGTAGTTACATTGAAACTATTTAAATTAATCGTTATTTAAATTAGACAACAAAATAAAATTACTTCCAAAAATAGTAGTTGTAGTAGAGTTCGGTGGGTATGAGCTGGGTGTAGACGGGGTTGACGTCGCACTTGATGTCGGAGAGGTAGAGGAACACCGCCACGGGCAAGTTGGACGTGACTACAGCAACCGTTTTGCCGTCCTTGGGGTTAGTTGACTAGAAGAGACAGGATGAGTTACGTAGGTGGTTTTTGTGTGGTTCATTAACATTGAGGAAATGTGGTGAATTCAATAGTTCATTTATATTGAGGGAAAAGGATGAGTTCAATAGGTAGCATTTGTGTGATTCATTAACATTTAGGTAATAGGAAGGCTCAATAGGTGGTATTGTGTAGTTAGTTACATATATTTTCAACTCTTGCATTATTCTAAACTCTTACATGTATTCCCAACCCTTACATCTATTCTAAACTCTGATGGGTACCTAACTCACGTTAGGGAAAGTAAAGGCGGCTGGACATAGGGCTGACCACACTATCTATTCATATGCCGAGGTCACAGAAACAAGTGAACTTTATTTCAATTGCCCCATAGACCGTCAGGTTTGAAAGGGAAACTTTACTTTTTACATGTATTCTCAACCCTTACATGTATTCTGAACACTTACATGTATTTTCAACTCTTACATGTATTCTAAACACTTACATGTATTCTCAACTCTTACATGTATTCCAAACTCTTACATGTATTCCCAACCCTTACATGTATTCTCAACTTTTACATTATTTTCAACCCTTACATGTAATGTCAACTCTTACACGTACACTTACCTCATATACACTACCAGCAGAGACCAACCACACCCTCTCTGGGATATTGTTTCGATGGAAATTCACCGACAGACTTGTGCGAGCTACCGAAGCAATCACTCGCAATAGCGTGTTGTATTCACCACTCACTTTTAAGATGATGTATTTCTTGCCCAACGAGTTGCTGGGAAGCGGCATGTCTATGTATAGAACATTGGGAATAAAAGTAGGGTTAGAGAAGTTTATTTGTTTGGACGTGTTGCTTGTAGATTGTTTATAAAAAAATATGAGTCTGGAAGTTCATTTAAAAGATGGTATGTGTGTAGTTCATTTTTTAAGGTACGATGTATGCTGTTCATTTGTAAAAGACAAAATGTTGGAAGTATATTTATAAAGACGTAGTTTCTTATTAAGTTCAATTAAATAATATATAGCCTTGCTCGCATATACTTACTTTCTCATAACTAACACTTATCCTTGCTTACCTATACTTTCTCATAACTAATACATAGACTAACTTACCTATACTTACTTTCTCATAACTAATACATAGACAAACTTACCTATACTTACCTTCTCATAACTACTACTAAGTTTTACTCACCTATACTTACTTTCTCATTATTAATACATTGACTTGCTTACCTACATGTAGGCTATCACATATTACCTATAAACATGTTCTCTTATACTTGGCCTATCATAGAATTTATATAAACATCCTTACCTGCACTTAGCTTTTGAAAGCTTGAATACAAGCATTCAACGTCATTCAAATCTACAGTTCCACAATAGGCGATCATAAGCCCAAATGGCTTGTTACCAGCCATGGTGACGCCTAGAATGAGTATATATATATATATATATATATATATATATATATATATATATATATATATATATATATATATATATATATATATATATATGTGTGTGTGTATATATATATATATATATATATATATATATATATATATATATATATATATATATATATATATATATATATATATATGTGTGTGTATATATATATATATATATTATATATATATATGTATTGGTATATATATATATATATATATATATATATATATATATATATATATATATATATATATATATATATATATATATATATATATATATATATATATATGTATTGGTATATATATATATATATATATATATATATATATATATATATATATATATATATATATATATATATATATATATATACAAGTGTGTATGTGTAAAAATAAGTAATCTTTGAAGACTGGTAGCAAACGTGAAACACTCAAATATCGGCTAATGACTGATGTCTGTAAGTCTAGGTGTAAGTGTTTTCTTCTAAACGCTTGCGT
This sequence comes from Physella acuta, assembly GCF_028476545.2. Taxonomy (NCBI): domain Eukaryota; kingdom Metazoa; phylum Mollusca; class Gastropoda; family Physidae; genus Physella; species Physella acuta. The sequence continues at coordinate 203,371 of NW_026732178.1, read as the reverse complement.
CATGTAACCTAAAGTTTACCTTACAGCAAGCCCCCAGTCAGATCGATGTACTCACCATATTTGACGTGAGGCCCCATATACCCTGGAAGGTAATTACACACAATGTCTAGGAACAGGTAGGCCCGTCCAGCCCTGGGGAAATGCAACTAGTTAAGAGCTGTTGTTTATACTCGAATGCAAATCTTTACATGTATACAGGTTAAAAGACGTTTTGTTTTAATAACGTACACGCTGTAAATCAATCAAAGCCTCTATGGTCAAAGTCCCTATGATCAAAGCCCCTATATTCAAAGTTACTATGGTCAAAGCCACTATGTTCAAAACCCCTACAGTCAAAGCCCCTATAGTCAAAGCCCCTATAGTCAAAGCCCTTTGGTCAAAACACCTATGGTCAAAATCCTTATAGTCAAATCTACTATGGTCAAAGCTACTATGTCAAAGCTACTATGGTCAAAGCCCCTATGGTCAAAACCCCTATGGTCAAAACCCCTATGGTCAAAACCCCTATAGTCAAAGCCCCTATGGTCAAAGCCCAGCCCTGGTCATCCACCTATGGTGAAAGAACTCCCATAAAACCCCTACAACATTAAAAAAAAAACTGCTAATCGCCTACGGAAGATTTGTTTTAAAAAAAGAAATTCCTTGCGTAAATTGAATGTCAATAAAAAAAAACTATGTAGGTAAATTGAAGATTAGATTTTGAAATGTCACAAGGGTAAATTGAGAGCCAAAAATTTACATGGGTAACACGCATTTTAATAATTAAAAACAATTACATTGGTAATGTTAAATTTAAATTGTAAAATATTACAATGGTAAACTGAAGATTAAGTTTTAAAATAATATATTGGTAAACAGAGGATTTAATTTTAAAACATTACATGGATAAACTGAAGATTAATTTTTGTTTAAAATTACAAGGGTAAAATGAAGATTACATTTAAAAAATAATTATAATGGTAAACTGAAGATTAAATTAAAAAAATAATTACAAGGGTAAATTGAGCGTCCTCTCGACCTCGTAGAAAAGTTCGTCAATCTGCTGTCGGTCAGACTCGACCATTCTAACAGTCGTATCGTCGTCGCGACTAAACACGACGATACTCGTGGACTTCCTGTAGCCATAGACCAAGTTAAAACATCAGAATACACGTTTTTTTAAAAATATTATTATTTATCACTATTATTCATCACTATCATTATCATTTTTTATCAAACAACACGGGTTTAAATCATTACTTATTTTATGTTTCAGCATCGTTGTTAAAAAAAAAAACGAAAATAAATCGAACAAAAAATAATGGGTCATCTAAAATAACGTAACACTTTTTTGGACGATCTCTTCCCTCCCTCCGTCACTCATCGTCACAATAGGCCAGACCCCTCATTAAATGACGTCACACCTCAGCCTACACCCCCCCTCCTGAAAATTGCAGTTGATTTTTCTTAAAACAGCGATATTTTTTCCAAAATCTTGTCTGAACTCTATAAACAGAGTATTTTATGTTCATCAATTTCTATTATAATTTATTAAAACTGTTTTCTAAAACGCGAAATAACGGCTAAAATACGTTTTCCAACATTGTCTTTTTTATATTGCAAAAGTGTGACGTCACACCATCTGAACCCCCCCCCCCCCCCCTCCCCCTCGTCACACACCGACACAAAATTACGGACCCCCCCCCCCCTTTGATTGTGACGTCATTTATGGACAACCCCTAAATAAACAAAAAAACAACAATACATTAGACAAGACTTCATTTTAAGCACAATAAATTGACCTACAATTTGTAGTAGAACCTGTATTCGGTGCCATAGGCGGCCACGGGGAGGACGTGGTAGGCATCTGATTTCATTACGTCAGAGTGGAACACGGCAACGTTGAACACATAATCCGCCCTCAGCTCAAACGTTGGGATTAAACTGTCAGGTTAGGATTTACAAAACACTAAAACACTATTAGGGGCTTTTTTTGTCTCGTAAAAGAATGTTGACACCAATGCCACCGTGATAAATGTATTACATACAAATACCAGGGTTTCTTTCAGAGCTTTTTCTCCTGCGGGGGGGGGGGGGGGGTGGGGGCACTTGATATTTGTTCTATATAAAGTACATTTCGTTCAAGGGGTTGTAGAGATGCGGAAAATTTTCTTCGGGAAGGGGGTGGGGCGAAAAGATGCCTGACTAGATAAAATTGTGTTTTTTTGTAAAGATTTAAATCAGCTAGAAATGGTTGGAAGTTTTTTTTTTTAATTTGCATACTCCTTAACTTTGTGTAACTGTACACGCCGTGTTGAGTTCTGCAATGTGTCAATTTGTATTGTATACATAAGGGAATTAATTCATCACCATTTCCTCCACCTCCAACCTTTATTGTCAATTAACAAAGGAAATATCCCCCTCCACCCGCCGCCACCCATTTCATTCATGATATCAGTAAAGTGAAAAACATTTCATTTTATATATTGCCTGTGATAGGCAGACATGGTATAAATAAGCAAAGGCACTTTTTTCATTCAGGAACATTTACTTACAAATCTTGCCCTAAATACTTATCTATTTTCCTATAACTAACCACAACCCTAACTTAAGTCAGATACCAATTATGGCTGGGTGGACTCAATGTCTCTCACTCTAGCTCCGGGCTAAACCGTCCCATAACCCTAACCCATTCACTATCCACATCACTATATATATATATAAATATATATATACATATACATATACATATATATATATATATATATATATATATATATATATATATATATATATATGTGTGTAAATATTAATATATATACATATATATATATATATATATATATATATATATATATATATATATATATATATATATATATATACATGTAGTGGATATGCATGTATGTAGGCCTAACGATAATTATACTAATTATACTAACGGATGCTGTTACTAACTGGGACTTGTGATACGAGTCGACCTCAATCTCCTCGTATATTCCTCTAGTAAGGTGAAGTGTGGCGTTGATAACCTCATCGGAATTCAGGTACAACTTTCTGAACACCACGTCGAAGGGGTTGGGGGACATGGTGGTCAGGATCACGAGGCTGGGGCCTTGGTAGATGAAGGGAACTGTGAACAGGTAGTGTTTCCCTGTCGGTGTGTTCACCGCTGGAAGAAAAGCAAGAGATCTTTAATTAATTAACTAATTAATTAATGAAAATTGGTTTTCTTTTTTTCTGAAGAAGTATTCAATGTTTCTTCCAGACTTTTTTCTCCGGGGGGGGGGGGGCACTTGAAATTTTCGGGGGGGGGGGGGCGGTAGACTTTCTTCGGGGGGGGGGGCGGACACTGTTAAAAGTATATATTTTCTATATAAATTATATAAATTTCATTTCGTTCGGGGGGGGGGGGAGGGGGGCGGTAAAAAATTTTCGGGGGGGGGGGGGGGGGGGGGGGCGAAACTCTGGAAGTATTGCATGTTGGTCTTGACGTAACAAGAATCGAAAAATTGTGATGTTATTGTAATTACTTTTAATGTTTTTGTTTTCTTTTCGAATTAAAAAAATGTAATGAACATGACGATTGTATGTGTAAGCAATGGTTTCCTTCATTTTTTCTTTGGTGCGGGTTGGGTCAGGCTGGGGCAGATTTAGGGGTGTGGATTATGTAAGCGTATGAAAAAAAAACAACTGATAACGATTTAATAATTAAGAAATTATAAATTAGAACGACATCGTTGTGAGATGTTGGAGTTTAAGTCATTTTATGTCCTTCTGATGTCTACAGGACATGTTAGAAAAACTAAGGCGGGAATAGTGCTGATCTTATTATTTCCTTTTATCTAAAGTCATTGAAAAGGTTAAACTATTTTTGGTTATTAATTATTATCTTATCCCGATCGTGCCTAAGACACATGGGACAGATGAAGTAGAGTACACCTGCTTCAGATATATGACATATAAAGGGATAGTGTGTTCAGCACTATGCCCAGTCTCCTTTTTTTCCCAACTTGAGCTAGGTACCCTTCATAGCTGGGTGGACTCAGGGACGTTCTAATGACTTATACCCGGATTTGAATTTTTAACTATTTTATCTGCCCTATTTTTCTTAGCCACAAACCGAGTAAGATACTGCCGATAACAATACATCACAACAAAGTTAGGTTTATATTCATCTCGCAAGATTAGTCTACAAGTGGGTATCACGATATTAATCCCGCAAGATTACTGTACACGTGGGTATGACGATGATTTATAGCTGACTCGCCAATTGCTATTTATATGGGAAGGCCTGGCCGGCAGATAGAGCCTCTGCAGCTAATTTATGAGTCGCGAGTTCGGATCCTGGACCCGAACTCAGACGTCCATGAGTCCAACTGTCTCTGACCTACCTGAATAAAAATAAGTCAGATTTGTCTATTGTATCGACATACATCTTTATTTACTCTTTTAGCCGTATTTTTTAACGTAGAGGAAGATGTTGAAATGGTATTACCTCCAGTTTCAGCACGTAGTAAACACAACATAAAGCCAACTACCCACACTCGCACATGTTTTGATTTTGAAATCAACATCAGCTGAAAGAGAAATAGCAATCCAGAATACTGAGCCATTCTCAGGTTAAAAGTCAGTAAAATGGATGAGTTGTTGTTCTCTTTGGGGTGGGTTATGGTTTGATTTAGTGTTATAGTAATTGTTATTTTACCGTTTTTCCGTGAGACGTGAATCGCTTTTGCCCTTAAGTTGTCATAATTTGTTTATTTTAGAATCTTGCCACAGCAATACTTAGCCAAAATTTTGATCATAAGTATAACTAAAGTATCATAACTATAACTAAATATAAATATAACTCTAGCTGTCTAGCAGTAACATAGATCTAGAGTCTATATTATACATTTAGATATAGAATCTAGATTACAATTACTGCACATAAACATTTGTGACTAAAATATTATAATTAGATTATATATATATATATATATATATATATTATAATTAGAATGTAAATACCATGTCAAATTAAAATTTCAAAAAGTTAGGAATGTAATAATATCTAGATCTAGATCTATCTCTATATATCCAGTGAAAATCGAAAGTATTGAAATCTTTGCCGGCGTTCAAACATATTCTTATTTCATGCTAATGCTTGGATATTCCCTTAAAAAGTGCGCAAAGGGTGAAAATGATTAATAAAGTGTTTTTGTCCTACATTAAAATAATATCCTACACAAGACCTCTGTTGATACGTAATGACAACTGATACTAAAGAAATTCGAAATATTGTTGTATGATGTTTAATATTATTTATTTAAAAAAAAGATTTCAATACAAATATATTGTCTTTTACCAATGCGCTTTATTCACACGAATAAAATTTAATTAGCGTACAATTTAAAATGTTTTTTTTTAAATTTTTTTTTCACTCTTTACCCTTTCGATATTTTCTGCTTTATATTTGTCATACTTTACTAATGAGCTTTACAAATTTCCTACATCTTAAATTATTGATTTTAAAACTCTGATTTATTTTAAACTTGGTTTAACCATTTTCGTTATCATTCTCACAAGAAAAAGAATAAGCAAACTGTACCATTGTAAGACTTTATTTTCATATCATAATAGGTTTACAAGTACAAAAAAAAATTTCATTTTTTAATTTATATTTCTTTTTCAAATTATTTTACATGTATTTTCACACTTAATATGATCTAAATATGATCTAATAAAATTTAAAAATAGTTTTTACATATTTTCAATTTAACATTTGCTAAAGTGATAAAAAGAAAAATGATAGTATATCTAAACTAGATTTTACATTAAATATTGTTGCAGTAATTATGCATAAAGTTAGTATAGATTCAATGGCATTTTAATAAAGCTTAAAATATAATGTAACAAAAATAGTTAAGATCCATTTCAAACCACACTTGGACGTAGGGAGGTTCTTCTGACCTGAACCCGGATTCGAACTCGAGACTTTCGGGTTAGCTCTATTGCTAGGCCACCCTTTCCCCACATTAACTACAAACGGTTAAACAAAAACTGTGGGAACATGCAAGTAAAACTAAGATGACAGAAATGTAATTCACAATGTACAAAAGAATAAAAATCAATAGATCTCATTCATGCTCAGTTTTTTGTCTTGTAACAAGAAACACATCATAGGTGTAGACACCACAGTTTTATAACCCACATAGATGTCGTGTTTGTCATTCGTTGAGCTCCCTATCTTGGCATCTGGAGTTTTATAATCCCATAGAAGATTGTTGTGTTAAATCTTGTAACAAGTCATTCAGTTAGTGCCCTATCTTGGTGCCCAGAGCTTTATATCCCATACAGGTCTTTGGTGTTTTGTCGTGTAGCAAGAAACAAGTCATCCGTTGAATAGCCTTTCTCTACAGCAATGGCCTTGGCAGTAAACAAAGCAAAGCCGTGGTGGGAAACTGAGATGTGTGGCTGAAAAATAGAGGGAGATAATCACTTTTTTTTAAATTTATATAACAATCCTTAAAATAATAAATAAAAAATAAACTTCTATATATTAAATACTGCATTGTGAGTTTAAATTAAATTTATTACTACCTTATTTTTTAATACTCAAGCTCCATTTAAGATTTTATATATATATATATATATATATATATATATATATATATATATATATATATATATATATATATATATATATATATATATATATATATATATATATATATTGTGAAACTAAATACATTTTAGAATTATTTTGATTTAAATTTTAAAAAAATAATATATATAAAAATAGAAAAAAAATACTTAAACACGCCATTTAAAACGACTATTCCTTATTTAAAATGACGGTTTCTTATTTAAAATGACTGTTCCTTATTTAAAATGACGGTTTCTTATTTAAAAAGACTGTTCCTTACCTTGTGACTGTCTGGTATAATGTTGGGTGCCCCAGCCTCCAAGATCATCCTTCTCGTGGGAAGAGACTTCACCATGTCTCTGATAGACTGTGGCATGGACTTGATGGCAATGACTGGTGTTATCCCAAAGTACATGTTGGAGAAATACTCCATCCACTGTTTGGCTATTTCCTTGCTTCCAATGAAACCTTGAACGTGGATACGGTGGTCTCTGGGTACAAACTGTTGATTTAAAGAAGGAAAATTTAATTTACAAAAAATGAAAATAATTACAAATATGAACTCTAACTTAACTGGTTATATTTAAAAACAAAAACTAAACTATACTTTGACAGTTTTAATCACAAAATATATATATTTTTTATTTGACTTGGTTACATTAAAAAATATAGGCTATATATACTTTGATGCAAAAGTTATAATCACGAAATAAAAACAATATTTAACTTAACTGGTTAAATAAAAAAACAACTATATTTTGACATTTTTAAACACAAAATATAATTTTTATTTAACTTAACTGGTTACATTAAAAATATATATTTTGATGCTACGGTTGAAATCACAAAATAAAAACTCATTTAACTTAACTGTTTACTAAAAAGCTATATTTGACAGTTTTAATCACAAAATATAATATTTATTTAACTTAACTGGATACATTAAAAAAAATTTAACTTGCGAAATTTTAAGAAAACGTACCTTTCTCATCATAAGAAAGCAATCATCCTCTGCATGTTTGCAATGAATTACAATAGGAAGGTTGAGCTCTACAGCCAGCTGTAACTGGGATTTGAACACAAACTTCTGCTGGTCAATGCTGGGTTTTAGAGTGTAGTTAAGACCACAAGGCCCCACCCCAACACATCTGTCTATGGACAAAGCCATCTTCAGGGTTGTGATGTGTGTTGCTGTGAAGGAGCCTGCGTGTCTAGGGTGACATCCAAATGTCATCCATATTTCATCTGTTTGTAGTGTAAGCTTCACAAATCCATCCAAACCATCTGATTAAAAAAATAACATTAAGTTACTATGAAACTCAATCTTTTACTTTAAGTATTATTTTAGTGAATCTAAGTTGTTTTTTTTTTAAAAAAAAACCCACAAAAACCAAAACTCAAATAGTTAATAAACGTAATATTTTAGTTAATCTAAACCCTCTGATAAAAAAAAAATTACATTAAATTACTATATAAAACAAAACTCAAATAATTAATAAAAGTTTTTTTTTATCAAATCTAAAACTACATTAAACTTCTATGTTAAAAAAATCGCAAATAATAAAACTATTATTTTACGATATTTCAATAAATCAATAAAGAATGATAACAAAATTACTTACCTGTTTTTGAAAACATTGCCGGGTTAGAAATAGCTGCAACCACCCCAGCAAAGTTGAAAGGCACCGTTTCTTTCATCAGACAAAACGTTGGATGTTTCCTTATTGCCTCCACCATCATCTCGACATCGCAGTGTGTGTCAATGAACCCACTTTTGTACTGCATGCTTCTTATCATGTAGTCTTTAGCCCAGGTTGGGGTTCTGTTGGGGTCGTAGACTGGTCCAGGTTTTACATCTTCAGGTTTTACAATCCCCAGCACTAGTCTCTTTGGATCAGAGTTTTCATTAACTGGAGAGGGCAGTTTTCTTTTTCTAGGTCCAGCATGAGATGGTCCACTTAGATCTAACCTGGACGTTGGCTCCTGACTGAAAATGCTGAGACTCTTCTGGCTGCAAGATGTGGATGTGGATGAGTCAGAACTAGAAGTTGATTCGAGGCTGTGTCTTGAGTTAGTTGAGCTAAAAACGTGTCTGGACTTGGAATCAAAGATGGTCTGTAAAGGTTTCGGAGTACTGTTTGTGTTCATGTCTGTGGTTTTGGTTTTTGTATCAGAGATGTGGGTTCCATTCTCAGTCATGGTTGTTGGCAGCAATGGGGTGCTTGGTTGATGACCTGAAGTACTAGCCTTGGGAGCTGGGGTGCTTGGTTTGGGAGCAGGGGTGCTTGGTTTGGGAGCAGGGGTGCTTGGTTTGGGAATTGGGGTGCTTGGTTTAGGAGCTGAGGTGCTTGGTTTAGGAGCTAAGGTGCTTGGTTTAGGAGCTGGGGTGCTAGCCTTGGAAACAGAGGTGCTTGGTTGAGAAGCTGGGGTGCTTGGTTGAGAAGCTGGGGTGCTTAGTTTAGAAGCTGGGGTGCAAGCCTTGGAAACAGAGGTGCTTGGTTGAGAAGCTGGGGTGCTTGGTTGAGAAGCTGGGTTGCTTGGTTTAGGGGCTGGGGTGCTTGGATTTGGGGCTGGTGTGCTTGGTTTAGGGGCTGGGGTGCTAGGTTTAGGAGCTGGGGTGTTAGGTTTAGGAGCTGGGGTGCTTGAATTAGAAGCTGAAGTGCTAGGTCTGGGAGCTGAAGTGCTAGGTCTGGGAGCTGAAGTGCTTGGTTGAGGAGATGGGGTGCTTGGTTGAGAAGCTGGGGTGCTTAGTTTAGAAGCTGTGGTGCAAGCCTTGGAAACAGAGGTGCTTGGTTGAGAAGCTGGGGTGCTTGGTTGAGAAGCTGGGGTGCTTAGTTTAGAAGCTGTGGTGCAAGCCTTGGAAACAGAGGTGCTTGGTTGAGAAGCTGGGGTGCTTGGTTGAGAAGCTGGGTTGCTTGGTTTAGGGGCTGGGGTACTTGGATTTGGGGCTGGTGTGCTTGGTTTAGGGGCTGGGGTGCTAGGTTTAGGAGCTGGGGTGTTAGGTTTAGGAGCTGGGGTGCTTGAATTAGAAGCTGAAGTGCTAGGTCTGGGAGCTGAAGTGCTAGGTCTGGGAGCTGAAGTGCTTGGTTGAGGAGATGGGGTGCTTGGATTAGAAGCTAAAGTGCTTGGTTGAGGAGCTGAAGTGCTTGGTTGAGGAGCTGGGGTGCTTGTTTTAGGAGCTGTGGTGCTAACTTTAGGAGCTGAAGTGCTTGGCTTAGGAGCTGAAGTGCTTGGATTAGAAGCTGAAGTGCTAGGTCTGGGAGCTGAAGTGCTAGGTCTGGGAGCTGAAGTGCTAGGTCTGGGAGCTGAAGTGCTAGGTCTGGGAGCTGAAGTGCTAGTACTGGGAGCTGAAGTGCTTGGTTGAGGGGCTGAGGAGCTTGCTTGAAGACTTGAGCTTCTCACTGTCCCTGTGTTGCTATTATTTCCAAGCTCTGCCCCAGCAGCATGATGATTGTCTAGCCGTCTCCTGCCTTCAGCGTTTGATGCTTCATCCAACACTAACCGAGGCAACAGGTTCAGGGGAGCCCGGCTAGGGGCCATGACGTGAGGGCGCCGTGCACGTCTGGCCTGCAGGACCGTGAGCAGTACGGGAGGCCATGGCATGCATCTAGTGCACGGCACGTTGTTGTCGTCCAGGTCCACGCTGTACTTTTTAGGCGAGTAGGGTTTGGCATGGGGGTAAGCCATTGTTACCTGGTTATAAATATTTGAAATGTTTACCCAAAAAAAAACTTTTTAACATAACTTAAAATCTATGACAAATACATAATTATCAGTTTAAAAAAATATAGCGCTGTGTTATAGTTTCAGTTGCATTGATATCTAAAAGATAAATCTAACTGCATGCTTCAATTTAACAATGAGTAGGCGAGTAGGGTCAGCATGGGGATATGCCATAATTACCTTGTTATAATTAGAAAATATTTGAACTGTTTACCCTAAAAAAAACTTTTTTAACTATAAACTTAATCTATAAAATCCATAATTATCAGGTTTCAAAAATATATCGCTGTGTTATAGTTTCAGTTGCGTTTAATTCTAAAAGATAAATCTAAGCTGGCTGCATGCATTAATTAAACAATGAACTTATTGCCTAGTCCAGACGTTAACATTGTTATTGGTTACCAACTTTCATGAAGCATGACTTGCTTTAAGAATTTAAGATTTGTGGTTGCGTAGGTAACTAAATAGTATGGGAATAGCTTGAGAAATATCAGCTTTATAACATTTATTTTAAATGAAAATTTAGTGTATATAAACAAATCAAACAAAGTTTAGAGTAAGGTAGATCTTAAAAGCTAAAATAGAGTCCTGATAGGACACGCATTATGTCTTGAGATTATTGTATTTTAACTGTCGCCAATAGTAATACAAAAGCAATTTTTTTTTAAATTTTGGTCGTTTCACTTAAATTAAATTTTAAAAGGAACACATAAGAATGTTTATACATGTGAAATTATATTGTAAGTAGTTTAATCCCTTCCCGTTTTTAGTTTATGTTGAAATGTATAGTAATATTTGCTTAACCATAGTAAAAGTTACAGTGCAATATATTAGGCTAGCTACAAAATGGTAAAATGTTTAAATGTGTGAAATGTAAAAATTATAAACTGCAGTATAGTTTAGGAAATGAACGGACAGGGTAGTGATATGATTGGAGCTAAACAACGATTCTCTTATCGATTAGAAATGAAAACTTAAGTTTAGAACTACATCGTGTAAAGTAATTATATTACAAATTAGCTTGTAGTAGCGTAGGCCTACATCGTGATAAATACTTTTTTTGAGTTTGAACATTTAGGTTACATTTTAAACGTTAGTTTTTTTTTCTTTTTAACAAAAAAAATATATTTTTGGTTAAAAAAATTAACTAACCTTTTAAAGAGGCTGTAACTTGACTGGGAGTTTTAGGACTAGAGATAAAAAAATGAAACCAACAATCTCGGAAGAAAGTCAAATTCAAATGAACGAGTCATGGATTCTGTAGTTTACTTTATAGGAGGAGAAATATGGTAAGTTCAATCACCCGTGATGGTCAACCACGTGATGGCTGTGGGCCAGTCAGGCGGAACGCGTTGTTTATTTGATGCTGACTATTCCACGCTGGCTGGAACCGTACGCCGTGTGTGACGTCACGCGTCACTGTCTATTTGACGTCACGACCAGGTGTTACTAACTTGGTTCTGTTCAATGACCATCTTGATTGACCGAGTGATCGGCACCGCTTTGTTGTTTTATTGTGGTCACTGTGACAAAACATGTTATGGCACCACCCCCCTTTCCTAGGGGTGAGGGGGGCATGAGGGCGGCTAAGTCAATATTGTGTTAAAAAGTAATCACTGTGCAATTGCTATGACTTGCCGGTTTTTTAAACATCAGTTTATTTGATACATAAAAAGTAAACTGTTTTTTTTTAAAATCAATCTATTTACATTAAACTTCATCGATAGTATTGACCCTACTATAAATATATTTAATATTAATATCAACGATTATGTTTTTTTAACAAATTAAACCAGTCAATCTTATACAGATTATATCATTATAATTGTTCCTTACCCTTTAAGAAGGGGGTGGTCGTTGAACACCACAGTAGATTTAATAATTCTCCGCCATCCACCCCTGTTCTCTGCCACTTTGATTAGATCGGATACTGGAAGACCGATCTAATCCCTGATGTCATCCATCCAGTGACGTCTTTGCCTTCCTTTCTTCTCCCTCCTGGCTCAGTGCCTAGCAAATAACGTTTAAGACACTCGTAGGCTGTTTGATCTACTGACATACCATACCCACTCAATTTTCTAGTATATGTTATGCTCAGTAGGCTTACAAAGGGACCAGTCGAAATTGCGATCCTTACTGGTTATACAACACATGTTAACTATTCCTATGGTAAAAAAATACGTAACGTGACATCTTTGTCTCACGTTCGTATTGTATTACAGAGGGCAATAATTAATCAATTTGTACATTATGTTATGATCTGCCATTCAGTTAAAATTAGTTTATCCATCAAAATAAATATTTTCTCTTTCAAAACGATATTTTTACAACACACACACACACACACACACACACACACACATACATATATATATATATATATATATATATATATATATATATATATATATATATATATATATATATATATATATATATATATATCAGTTATATATTATTTACTGGGGGTTACTTTTTGCGGTGAAATTGGTCAATAGTATTACTGGTTATGTCAAAGATGTTATATGTTAAAATGTGCATTTGTAAAAATTGAAGGACTAGAAGCAGATGTTAAAGTGCTCGTCCCTTCATCTGCCCTAAAAATTGGCACTCACTTTGATTGTGTTATCTATTGGAAGCTAACTCGCACATGTGTCATAGTCTTTTTTACGGATGGTTAGTTCCGCGCGCGGTGTTTGACGTCACGCATCCAACACCGCCAATTTGACGTTATGGTAGGTTGCTACCAAGGTGTACAGGTCAATGGTCACATCGCTTGACCACCTGAGCGGTACCGCTTTGTTGTATTTTTGGCGTTTAATTTGACACGACAAGATATGGCGTTACCCCTGGGGCTCGGTCATTATTGTGTCGTAGTGGACTATTATAAGAAACCACGGAAAGCATTTTGTTAAAATCTTCCTTGTTCTTTGAAATCAAAACAAACAAAAGGAATTTTCAACGAAATCTGTGAACAATAATTATCTGTAATACAAATATCTTCATACAAATAATTAATCTACCACAATTGGTGATTTTTTTAAATTTTTTTTTTGAATTGCTCAATAGCTATTGAGCTATTGGTGATATAAATAAAATAAAATTTTAAAATGGAAATTTTCACATAAAAATAAAGACTAAATTTAAAAGCAATAATCTATCTGGCTTTGGCGGTGATCAGTGGGGCAGAACGTATAACCCGAGCCTTCGTTTTTTTCACAGCTGATCTGTTCCGCGCCGTGTGTATGACGTCACTACAAGGTGCTACAAATGGAGTCTATTCACTGGTCGCCTTCTTTGATCACGTGACAGGAACAGATTTGTTGTTTTATAGTGGTCAATATGACAAGATAAGGTAGGATGACACACCGGGGCTAGGTCGATATTGTGTCAAATAAGACAACTTTAACAATTTCTTTTTGTAAATGCTACGCCCTGACATTTAATTAAGTTCAGTTTATTAGTTAAACTAAAAATTAAGTAACTTAATTTTCACAGTAATCTCTAATATAAAAAAAATAATCCTTGATAATTTTAACTATAACTTCTAACACTAATAATCACTAATGTTGTATTTTCTTATTGATTTGATTAAAAGTAAAGTTTCCCTTTCAAACCTTACGGTCTATGGGGCAAGTGAAGTAGAGTTCACTTGTTTCTGTGACCTCGGCATATGAAGAGATAGTGTGGTCAGCACTATGCCCAGCCGCCTTTACTTTCCCTAACGAGAGTTAGGTACCCATCAGAGTTGGGTGGACTCAGGGACGTTCTACTGACTTGAACCCGGATTCGAACTCGAGACTTTCGGGTTAGCAGTCCAGCTCTCTACCGCTAGACCACTCCGTCCCACATTGATTTGATTATAATAGTCGATATTTATTAAAATGTACACTTAGGAAATTGAAAAAAAACTAGGAGCAGTCGGGAGACGTTGTGGTCTAGCGGTAGAGCTACAGGTCTAAATTGCTAACTCGAGAGTGTCGAGTTCGAATCCGGGCTCAAGCCAGTATAACGTACGTGAGTACCTAACTGACGTTAGGCGGCTGGGCATAGTGCTGACCACGTTATCATATACCGAGGTCATTAAAACACGAACTCATGGTTGCAACTTATCTACGAGAGATAACTCCAAAATTAAACAGGCATTCAACTTTTTACAAAGGCAATATCTGGCTCTTCTCAACTTTTTGACAAAGCTGCAATTTATAATCGTTTTTCAAACTAAATATTCATTCTTTTACTTAAAATTCAGTTTTAAATTATACAGCGGAGTGATGATCCACTTACCAAAGGATCCCTCCAACATTACGTCACACATACTAAGAAAAGTGCGATCCTTCTCCTCTAAGAAAATTAATGTAACATTGTTTTTTAACATCTGACAAGAAATTTTAAGAGCTAAACATTTAAAACAGAAAATAACAGGATAACGACGTCATACATGGGTTAGACATCATGCGGTGTAGTCTAGACAGTAGGATCAGTAGCGTCGCTAGGTCGGGTGTCACCCTTTGCGGTCCACAACCCCCTCCACCCCGCCTTGCGACGCCTCTGAGTATGATATCTCGTTGCATGATCTATTCTCTGGCTCACACTAGCCTAATGGATCATCATTTGTTGGTCACAAATTTAGAATAGTCTCAGCATTTTAAAGTGTTATTTTATTTTTTGCTTCTACCATCCTACAGGCAGTCGGTTTCTCATATTTGTTCTTCTCTTTTATAGGCATTTTAAAGTTTCGAGAGCGGGAGAGGGGGCACGGGTAAAAGTATGTATTTTCTATACAAATATTCAAATTATGTTTCGTTCGGAGAGGGGAGGGGAAATAGAGCTTAGGACCCCCCCCCCCCCCCAAAAAAAAAAAGATGCATGAAACAAACAATGTGTGAAGGTTATAAAATATATATCAAGTTCACTAAGGTTAAAGACTCCAAGCTTTAAACGGGGCCATGTATTGTTAGTATAGTTTGTCTGAAGGGGGGAGGGGGCCGAAAAGTCGTGTTTTGCTGACGCTTGTGGGGGTGTTTTGGTCTTTGTGAGTGTCCGCATGTTGGATTTAACATCGAAGTACTAACATTTTAAAACACTTATGCAAACACGTATCCGGTATGTAAAGAAAATTAATATGTCTGAGCACGTTTTTTTAAAAAAAACACCCACAACATAAGCGACGTCATTTTTGAAACTATTTGTACCTCTTCCCTAATCTCACACATTGTTGCTAAAACCAGCACCTAACACCAAAATGACGTCACACATCAGCTTACTATCCCTCTCAATACTGTATTTAAAAGAAACAAAAACATCGATTTAAAAAAAAGTATGTTCTGACATCCGTCAATGGAGAGTAGTCCTAGATTGATTAAAGTATATTGAAATTTACTAAAAAAAAAAAATTCCGTTTCAAACATAATTGCAAAAGCGTATTCACACTTTCTGCAAAAACCTCTTCCGCCTAGTCTGACATTTCACTAAGTTACGGAACTCCACAAGTGAGTGTGACGTCATTTATAGACGATCCTAATAAAATTTTACCAC